>NW_028270188.1:55501566-55554685 GCF_037043375.1 Chiloscyllium plagiosum
CACCTTAAACACCCCGTACCTAATCCACCTTAAACACCCCGTACCTAATCCACTTTAAACACTCCGTACCTAATCCACCTTAAACACTCTGTACCTAATCCACCTTAAACACCCCGTACCTAATCCACCTTAAACACTCCGTACCTAATCCACCTTAAACACCCCGTACCTAATCCACCTTAAACACTCCGTACCTACTCCACCTTAAACACTCTGTACCTAATCCACCTTAAACACCCCGTATCTAATCCACTTTAAACACCCTGTATCTAATCCACCTTAAACACCCCAAAACTAATCCACCTTAAACACTCCGTATCTAATCCACCTTAAACACCCCGAAGCTAATCCACCTTAAACACCCCATATCTAATCCACCTTAAACACCCTGTACCTAATCCACCTTAAACACCCTGTACCAATCCACCTTAAACCCCCCATATCTAATCCACCTTAAATACCTCATATCTAATCCACCTTAAATACTCTGTATCTATTCCACCTTAAATACCCCAATGTCTCACCCTCCTCAAATACCCCATGTCACATCAACCTTAAACACCCCAATAAAATATCCCAATATTTCGTCCGCCTTAAATACCCCAATATTCCGTCCACCTTAAATGCCCCATGCCACATCCACCTTAAATGCCCCAACACCTCCATTTTTGAACAGAGCGGTGAGGGCAGAGAGAGCAGCGAGGGCCGCTGCGAAGCCTTTCAGCGGCTTAGGTCCGGAGCTGGACGAACTGCGGGTCAACTGAGGGAGGAATAGCGAGGGATGTCCAGGGAGGCAGTCACTCTCCAGACGCAGGGTAAGGACCGCTGGGTTACAGTCAGGGAACTGACAGACAGCGCGGGGATTCCCCCCTGTGGCCGTTCCCCGCGGCAATAAGTGTGCCCCGTTTTGGACACTGCTGGTGGGCACGGCCTGCCAGGGATAACCACAGTTGTCGGGTCTCTGGCTCAGAAGGGGGTGGGGGGGGGGGAGAATAGGAAATCGCTAGTCAACTCAGTAGTTAGACGGACTGACAGGAGATTTTGTGGATTAGTGGTGCTGGAAGAGCACAGCAGTTCAGGCAGCATCCGAGGAGCAGTAAAACTGACGTTTCGGGCAAAAGCCCTTCATCAGGAATAGAGGCAGAGAGCCTGAAGGGTGGAGAGATAAGTGAGAGGAGGGTGGGGGTGGGGAGAGAGTAGCATAGAGTACAATAGGTGAGTGGGGGAGGGGACGGGTCAGAGCGGAGGGTGGAGCGGATATGTGGGAAGGGAGATTTCCAGGTGGGACAGGTCATGGGGACAGTGCTGAGCTGGAAGGTTGGAGCTGGGGTGAGGTGGGAGAAGGGGAAACTGTCGAAGTCCACGTTGATGGCCTGGGGTTGAAGTGTTCCGAGGCGGAAGATGAGGCGTTCGTCCTCCAGGCGTCTGGTGGTGAGGGAGCGGCGGTGAAGGAGGCCCAGGACCTCCATATCCTCAGCAGAGTGGGAGGGGGAGTTGAAATGTTGAGCCACGGGGCGATTTGGTTGATTGGTGCGGGTGTCTCGGAGATGTTCCCTAAAGTGCTCTGCTAGGAGGCGCCCAGTCTCCCCAATGTAGAGGAGACCGCATCAGGAGCAACGGATACAATAAATGATATTAGTGGATGTGCAGGTAAAACTTTGATGGATGTGGAAGGCTCCTTTAGGGCCTTGGATAGAGGTGAGGGAGGAGGTGTGGGCACAGGTTTTACAGTTCCTGCAGTGGCAGGGGAAGGTGCCAGGATGGGAGGGTGGGTTGTAGGGGGGGCGTGGACCTGACCAGGTAGTCACGGAGGGAACGGTCTTTGCGGAAGGCGGAGAGGGGTGAGAAGGGAAATATATCCCTGGTGGTGGGGTCTGTTTGGAGGTGGCGGAAATGTCGGCGGATGATTTGGTTTATGCGAAGGTTGGTAGGGTGGAAGGTGAGGCAGCAGGGGCGTTCTGTCCTTGTTACGGTGGGAGGGGGTGGGGTCTGAGGGCGGAGGTGCGGGATGTGGACGAGATGCGTTGGTGGGCATCTTCAACCACGTGGGAAGGGAAATTGCGGTCTCTAAAGAAGTGTGTTCTGTGGTGAAACTTTTTGTGGTCAGGAACGGGACTCCCGAAAGGTATGTGGTCTCCGTGGGTCTGGGATGTGGCTGATCAGGTTTACAGGTTTCTGAAGGGGGAGGGTGAGCAGCCAGAAATCGTGGTACATATCGGCACCAACGATATAGCCAGGAAAGGGATTGAGGATCTGAAAATTGACGATAGAGAGTTTGTTTGGAAGCTGAAGAGCAGGATGAGGTAGAGTAGGTTCGCTACCGGTGCCAAGTGATAGAGAAGTGAGAAACAGTCAGCGAGTGCAGCTTAACACGTGGCTGGTTCAGGAGGGAGGGCTTCAGATACCCAGACCATTGGGAGACCTTCTGGGAAAGGTGGGACCTGTACATGAAGGATGGGTTGCGCCTGATCTGGAGGGGTACAAACGTCCTGGCTGGGAGATTTGGTTCGGGGGAGGGGTCGGGGGTGAGAACCAGATCTCCACATCGTGGGGGGGGGGGGGAGTTGTAGATGGGGCAGTGACAGGATCTAGATTAGAGTGTGTTGCTGGAAAAGCACAGCAGTTCAGGCAGCATCCGAGGAGCAGGAAAACCGACGCTTCGGGCAAAAAGCCCTTCGCCAGTGGCAGGATGGATCGGGAAGGTTTCTCGCGCAACGAAACAAAGGGACCGGTTAAAGTGCGTCTGCTTTAACGCAAGGAGTGTCGGAAATAAGAGTGACGAGCTGAGAGCGTGGATCAGTCCTTGCGCGGTGGGGGGGGGGGGGGGGGCGATGATGTTGTGGCCAGAACAGAGGCGTTGGGTTGCACCGGGGCAGGGATGGCTGCTTGATGTTGTAGGGTTTAAAAAGAACAGGGAGGATGTGGAAAGGGGTAAGCGTTGCTCATCCGAGAGTGCGTCACAGCTACAGAAAGGAAAGTTGTTCGGGAAGGCTTGTCTACAAAGGCAGTATGGGTGCAAGTTAGGAACAGCAAGGGAGCAGCCAGCTCATTGGGGATTTTCTAATAGCAGCAGAGAGATTGACAAACTGATAGGCCGCAGGATTTTGGAAAACTGCAGACGTGGTGGGACTGTCGTTATGGGTGACTTCAACTTTCCCCAATACCAACTGGGACTTCCCGATGGTTTTGGGTGGAACCGTTTTTTGTCCGGTGTGTTCAGGAGGGTTTCCTTACTCGGTATGTCGACAGACCGACGAGGGGAGAGGCCATTTTGGATTCGGTGCTCGGCAACCAGCCGCGGCGGGAGAGCACTTTGGTGACAGTGACCACACCTCCCTCACGTTTACCACAGCCTTGGAGAGGGAGAGGAGCGGTTACCGAGGGAAGATATTTAATTGAGGGGGGTGAGGGCGGGGGGGAAAGGAGATGATGACGCTATCAGGCAGGAATTGGGAAGGACAAATGGGGAGCAATTGTCCCACAGAAAGGGAAGGTGGAGACCGTTTCTGTTTAAGGAGCAGTTGTTGCGAGTGACGCACAAATGTGTTCCTCTGAGACAGGCAAGAAGGGGTAAGATTAAGGACCCTTGGATGACGAGAACAGAGGAACTTCTCATCAAAAGGAAGAAGGCAGCTTATGTAAGGTGGAGGAAGCAAGGATCTAGCACAGCTTTAGAGGATTACAGGCTTGCTAGAAAGGAGCTCAGAAATGGACTGAGGAGAGCCAGGAGGGGGCAGGAAAAAGGCTTAGAAAGAAGGATTAGGGAGAACCCAAAGGCGTTTTACTCATACGTGAGGAATAAGACAATGATCAGGGAGAAGGTAGGGCCGGTCAGGGATAGCGGAGGGAACTTGTGCGCGGAGTCTGAGCAGATCGGGGAAGCCCCTAAATGAGTTTTCTGCTTTGGTTTTCACCATGGAAAGGGACCTCGTTGTGAATGAAAACTTTGGGGAGCCGGGAAACAGGCTTGACCAGATCGAGATTGAGGAAGTTGATGTGCTAGAAACTTTGGAAAACATTAAGATTGATAAGTCCCCCAAGGGCCAGACCAGATTTATCCTCGGCTGCTCCGGGAAGCGAGGAGGGAGGCTGCTAAGCCGCTGGCGATGATATTTGCCTCCTCACTCTCCACAGGAATCGGACCGGAGGATTGGAAGGAGGCGAGTGTTGTTCCTCTTTTCCAGAAGGGTAATAGGGAAATCCCTGGCAATTACAGACCAGTCAGTCTTACGTCTGCAGTCAGCAAGGTTTTGGAAAGAATTCTGAGGGATAGGATTTATAACTCTTTGGAAAAGCATAGCGTGATTAAAGGCAGTCAGCCTGGCTTTGTGAGGGGCAGGTCATGCCTCACAAACCTTACTGAGTTCTTCGAAGAGGTGACGAGACAGATCGACGAGGGTCGAGCAGCGGATGTGGTGTATATGGACTTCAGCAAGGCATTTGATAAGGTTCCTCATGGTAGGCTCATTCATAAAGTCAGGAAGTATGGGATACAGGGAGGTTTGGCTATCTGGATTCAGAATTGGTTGGCTGACAGAAGGCTGTAGATGGAAAGTATTCTGCCTGGAGGTCGGTGTTGAGTGGGGTCTTGGATGAGGTGGTTGAGGGGTGGGTTAGTAAGTTTGCTGATGACACAAAAGTTGGAGGTGCCGTTGATAGCATCGAGGGCTATTGCAAGCTGCAGAGCGACATAGACAGGATGCAGAGCTGGGCTGAGAAATGGCAGATGGAGTTCAACCTGGATAAACGCAAAGTGATGCATTTTGGAAGGTCAAACTCGAATGCTGAATATAGGGTTAAAAACAGGATTCTTGGCAGTGTGGAGGAACAGAGGGATCTGGGTGTGCAAGTTCATAGATCCTGCAAAGTTGCCACCCAAGTGGATAGGGTTGTTAAGAAAGCATATGGTGTTTTGGCTTTCATTAACAGGGGGATCAAGTTTAAGAGCCGCAAGGTTTTGCTGCAGCTCTACAAGTCCCTGGTGAGGCCACACTTGGAATACTGTGTCCAGTTCTGGTCGCCCTACTGTAGGAAAGATACAGAGGCTTTGGAGAGGGTGCAAAGAAGGTTTACCAGGATGCTGCCTGGACTGGAGGGCTTGCCTTATGAAGAAAGGTTGAATAAGCTCGGACTTTTCTCTCTGGAGAGAAGGAGGAAGAGAGGAGACCTGATCGAGGTGTGCAAAATTCAGTTCAGTTATTTTTATTTAGATTAGGATTAATCATCAGCACAACATCATGGGCTGAAGGGCCTGTACTGGGCTGTACTTTTCTGTGTTCTATTTTCGATCTCTTCCACCTTAAATACCCCAATACCTCATCCACCTTAAATACCCCAATACCTCATCCACCTTAATTACCCCAATACCTCATCCACCTTAAATACTCCAATATCTTATCCACCTTAAATACCCCAATACCTCATCCACCTTAAATACCCCAATACCTCATCCACCTTAAATACCCCAATACCTCATCCACCTTAAATACCCCAATACCTCATCCACCTTAAATACCCTAATGTCTCATCCACCTTAAATACCCCAATACCTCATCCACCTTAAATACCCCAATACCTCATCCACCTTAAATACCCCAATACCTCATCCACCTTAAATACCCCAATACCTCATCCACCTTAAATACCCTAATGTCTCATCCACCTTAAATACCCCAATACCTCATCCACCTTAAATACTCCAATATCTTATCCACCTTAAATACCCCAATACCTCATCCACCTTAATTACCCTAATGTCTCATCCACCTTAATTACCCTAATATCTCATCCACCTTAAATACCCCAATATCTCATCCAACCTTAAGTACTCCAATACCTTATCCACCTTAAATACCCCAATATCTCATCCACCTTAAATACCCCAATACCTCATCCACCTTAAATACCCCAATACCTCATCCACCTTAAATACCCCAATACCTCATCCACTTTAATTACCCTAATGTCTCATCCACCTTAATTACCCTAATATCTCATCCACCTTAAATACCCCAATATCTCATCCACCTTAAATTCCCACACCTGCTCCACCTGAAATAACTCATACCTGACTGAGACTACAACTCACGATTGAATTTCCCCGTTCTCTGCATCAATAAATATCCCTGTCATTCCCTCCTTACAAACCTCCTGTAAACTGACATCACCAACACAACTTGCAATTTCAGCTCTGACCAAATATCCCCATTCTGATCTGTCATAATCGAGGGGTTCAGGGTGGGGTATATACAGAATAACAGATACCCGGGAGGGGGTTACAGACTGGAATCTAATCGAGGGGTTCGGGGTGGGTTATATACAGAATAACAGATACCCGGGAGGGAGTTACAGACTGGAATCTAATCGAGGGGTTCGGGGTGGGTTATATACAGAATAACAGATACCCGGGAGGGAGTTACAGACTGGAATCTAATCGAGGGGTTCGGGGTGGGTTATATACAGAATAACAGATACCCGGGAGGGAGTTACAGACTGGAATCTAATCGAGGGGTTCGGGGTGGGTTATATACAGAATAACAGATACCCCGGGAGGGAGTTACAGACTGGAATCTAATCGAGAGGTTCGGGGTGGGTTATATACAGAATAACAGATACCCGGGAGGGAGTTACAGACTGGAATCTAATCGAGGGGTTCGGGGTGGGGTATATACAGAATAACAGATACCCGGGAGGGAGTTACAGACTGGAATCTAGTCGAGGGGTTCGGGGTGGGTTATATACAGAATAACAGATACCCGGGAGGGAGTTACAGACTGGAATCTAATCGAGGGGTTCGGGGTGGGTTATAGACAGAATAACAGATACCCCGGGAGGGAGTTACAGACTGGGATCTAATCGAGGGGTTCGGGGTGGGTTATAGACAGAATAACAGATACCCGGGAGGGAGTTACAGACTGGGATCTAATCGAGGGGTTCGGGGTGGGTTATATACAGAATAACAGATACCCGGGAGGGAGTTACAGACTGGGATCTAATCGAGGGGTTCGGGGTGGGTTATATACAGAATAACAGACACCCGGGAGGGAGTTACAGACTGGAATCTAACCGAGGGGTTCGGGGTGGGTTATATACAGAATAACAGATACCCGGGAGGGAGTTACAGACTGGAATCTAATCGAGGGGTTCGGGGTGGGTTATATACAGAATAACAGATACCCGGGAGGGAGTTACAGACTGGAATCTAATCGAGGGGTTCGGGGTGGGTTATATACAGAATAACAGATACCCGGGAGGGAGTTACAGACTGGAATCTAATCGAGGCGTTCGGGGTGGGTTATATACAGAATAACAGATACCCGGGAGGGAGTTACAGACTGGAATCTAATCGAGGGGTTCGGGGTGGGTTATATACAGAATAACAGATACCCGGGAGGGAGTTACAGACTGGAATCTAATCGAGGGGTTCGGGGTGGGGTATGTTCTCACTGAGAGATCTGCTTACCCAGAGTTGTTTGTTGCGTGCCTGGATGAGTATTTTTTTGCGCTGGGTCTCTGCGTAGCTGATCCGTTTCCGCAGGTATTCGTTGTAGAGAAAGAGCACCCTCTTCTTCTCTCGCTGCAGTGACAGAGCACCGAGCCAGTCAGGTCACCCCAAATGGGCACAGGGAGCGACACCAGGACACGGGCTGCACAGCCCCTTGTATTCCCCTCCCCTCCCTCCCTCTCAGGCAGCAAATCCCAGATCTCAGCCACTCACTGCGCCCACGAAGCAAGCCTTGCTTTGTCCACAGCATTGCTGCCGTCTCCTCCCTCCCGCTAATTGCCCCCACCTTGAGGAGGAGAGGGTTAAGCAGCCATCTTGAACCGCTGCAGTCCCATTCCACCCACCCACCCCCCCATGTGGTGTAGGGGCGCAGGGCCCCGTGAGGGAGAGAGAGCTCCAGGATTCTGACCCCCGAAGGAACGGCCGCTATATTTCCAACTCGGGATGGTGTGTGCATGTGTCTGAGAGTGTGTGTGATTTTGATGAGATTCCTGACAGTGAGGAAACAGGCCCTTCAGCCCAACAAGTCCCCTACATTTACCCCTGACGAATGCACCTAACACTATGGGACAATTTAGCACAGCCAATCCACCCTGACCTGCACATCCCTGGGCACTATGGGACAATTTAGCATGGCCAATCCACCCTGACCTGCACATCCCTGGGCACTACGGGACAATTTAGCATGGCCAATCCACCCTAACCTGCACATCCCTGGGCACTACGGGACAATTTAGCACAGCCAATCCACCCTGACCTGCACATCCCTGGGCACTATGGGACAATTTAGCATGGCCAATCCACCCTGACCTGCACATCCCTGGGCACTACGGGACAATTTAGCACAGCCAATCCACCCTGACCTGCACATCCCTGGGCACTACGGGACAATTTAGCACGGCCAATCCACCCTAACCTGCACATCCCTGGGCACTATGAGACAATTTAGCATGGCCAATCCACCCTAACCTGCACATCCCTGGGCACTACGGGACAATTTAGCATGGCCAATCCACCCTGACCTGCACATCCCTGGGCACTACGGGACAATTTAGCAGAGCCAATCCACCCTGACCTGCACATCCCTGGGCACTACGGGACAATTTAGCACAGCCAATCCACCCTGACCTGCACATCCCTGGGCACTACGGGACAATTTAGCACTGCCAATCCACCCTGACCTGCACATCCCTGGGCACTACGGGACAATTTAGCATGGCCAATCCACCCTAACCTGCACATCCCTGGGCACTACGGGACAATTTAGCATGGCCAATCCACCCTAACCTGTACATCCCTGGGCACTATGGGACAATTTAGCATGGCCAATCCACCCTAACCTGCACATCCCTGGGCACTATGGGACAATTTAGCATGGCCAATCCACCCTAACCTGTACATCCCTGGGCACTATGGGACAATTTAGCATGGCCAATCCACCCTAACCTGCACATCCCTGGACACTATGGGACAATTTAGCATGGCCAATCCACCCTAACCTGTACATCCCTGGGCACTACGGGACAATTTAGCATGGCCGATCCACCCTAACCTGCACATCCCTGGGCACTACGGGACAATTTAGCATGGCCAATCCACCCTAACCTGCACATCCCTGGACACTACGGGACAATTTAGCAGAGCCAATCCACCCTAACCTGCACATCCCTGGACACTATGGGACAATTTAGCATGGCCAATAGAGGTTTATAAAATCACGAGGGGGCATGGAGAGGGTAAATAGGCAAGGTCTTTTCCCTGGGGTGGGGTGAATCCAGTGGGTATTCAGGATGGTGCGGAGTTGCCACCGTACCTGAGGGAAGCAGAGCCCAGCGATGACCCGCCGCAGTCTGTAGCTATAGACTTGCAGGAAGCAAAAGCTGATTATGCCAACCACTGGCACCATGGTCAGGATGATCGACTGCTTGGTGATCTTGTGAGGAACGGGGAGGCAGTCTGAAACACACACATGCACACAAACACAAACGTGATGGGCAGAGTATTCGTACACACTACCATCTGTCCCTACCGCCATTATCCCCACCCCCCCCCCAGTCCAGGACCACCACAGGAATCCGATCGCAGGGTTAGGGTCGAGAGAAAGGGTCTTTGTGGGAGGATTAGGGAAGAGAGGGAGGTTCTTTCAGGGAGGGTTAGGGGTTAAGGAGTGGGCACTGTCGGAGGGTCAATGCTGAGGGAGTGGGTGCTGTCAGAGGGTCAGTGCTGAGGGAGCGGGCGCTGTCGGAGGGTCAGTGCTGAGTGAGTGGGCGCTGTCGGAGGGTCAGTGCTGAGGGAGCGGGCGCTGTCGGAGGGTCAGTGCTGAAGGAGCGGGCGCTGTCGGAGGGTCAGTGCTGAGGGAGCAGGCCCTGTCGGAGGGTCAGTGCTGAGGGAGCGGGCGCTGTCGGAGGGTCAGTGCTGAGGGAGCAGGCGCTGTCGGAGGGTCAGTGCTGAGGGAGTGGGCACTGTCGGAGGGTCAGCGCTGAGGGAGCGGGTGCTGTCGGAGGGTCAGTGCTGAGGGAGTGGGCACTGTCGGAGGGTCAGTGCTGAGGGAGTGGGCACTGTCGGAGGGTCAGTGCTGAGGGAGTGGGTGCTGTCAGAGGGTCAGTGCTGAGGGAGCGGGCGCTGTCGGAGGGTCAGTGCTGAGGGAGTGGGCGCTGTGGGAGGGTCAGTGCTGAGGGAGCGGGTGCTGTGGGAGAGTCAGTGCTGAGGGAGCGGGCGCTGTCGGAGGGTCAGTGCTGAGGGAGTGGGTGCTGTCGGAGGGTCAGTGCTGAGGGAGCGGGTGCTGTCGGAGGGTCAGTGCTGAGGGAGCGGGTGCTGTCGGAGGGTCAGTGCTGAGGGAGCGGGCGCTGTCAGAGGGTCAGTGCTGAGGGAGTGGGCGCTGTGGGAGGGTCAGTGCTGAGGGAGTGGGCGCTGTGGGAGGGTCAGTGCTGAGGCAGTGGGCGTTGTCGGAGGGTCAGTGCTGAGGGAGTGGGTGCTGTCGGAGGGTCAGTGCTGAGGGAGCGGGTGCTGTCGGAGGGTCAGTGCTGAGGGAGCGGGCACTGTCGGAGGGTCAGTGCTGAGGGAGCGGACGCTGTCAGAGGGTCAGTGCTGAGGGAGCGGACGCTGTCAGAGGGTCAGTGCTGAGGGAGCAGGCGCTGTGGGAGGGTCAGTGCTGAGGGAGTGGGCGCTGTGGGAGGGTCAGTGCTGAGGGAGTGGGCGCTGTGGGAGGGTCAGTGCTGAGGCAGTGGGCGTTGTCGGAGGGTCAGTGCTGAGGGAGTGGGTGCTGTCGGAGGGTCAGTGCTGAGGGAGCGGGTGCTGTCGGAGGGTCAGTGCTGAGGGAGCGGGCACTGTCGGAGGGTCAGTGCTGAGGGAGCGGGCGCTGTCAGAGGGTCAGTGCTGAGGGAGCAGGCGCTGTGGGAGGGTCAGTGCTGAGGGAGTGGGCGCTGTCGGAGGGTCAGTGCTGAGGGAGCGGGTGCTGTCGGAGGGTCAGTGCTGAGGGAGCAGGCGCTGTGGGAGGGTCAGTGCTGAGGGAGCGGGTGCTGTCGGAGGGTCAGTGCTGAGGGAGCGGGTGCTGTCGGAGGGTCAGTGCTGAGGGAGCAGGCGCTGTCGGAGGGTCAGTGCTGAGGGAGCGGGCGCTGTCGGAGGGTCAGTGCTGAGGGAGCGGGCGCTGTCGGAGGGTCAGTGCTGAGGGAGTGGGCGCTATCGGAGGGTCATCGCTGAGGGAGCGGGCGCTGTGGGAGGGTCACTCAGCCCTCGGGACCCCCCTTACCCCACCGTGTCGCCACGGCGATCAATCCCTTACGCAGATTGTTGGACTCTATCTTGACGTCCATGGTGGTGTTGAAAGCAGAGACGGCCCGTCGGATCAGATTGGCCAACATCGACGTCCCCCCCACATCGATCTCCAGGTGGTGACTTTCTGTAAGGTACACACAGAACAGCTCGGAATCACAACGGGAGACTCTATCGGAAAATCGGGATGCGGGAACCAATCACGCCCTCTCCTCTCCGACCAGCCCCATAACTGCTGACCTGTGCCTACTCATCCAATCCCCCCCTCAAGGGCTTCCCCATCCCCCCTTTTAAACTCAATAAACCACCTCCCTCCCGTCTCCCTCCCGCATCCGTAAGGATGGAATTGGGGAAAACATTCCAATTTGATGCTGTGGTTCTGTTCGCCGAGCTGGGAATTTGTGTTGCAGACGTTTCGTTCCCTGTCTAGGTGACATCCTCAGTGCTTGGGAGCCTCCTGTGAAGTGCTTCTGTGATGTTTCCTCTGGCGTTTATAGTGGCCTGTCCCTGCCACTTCCGGTTGTCAGTTCCAGCTGTCCGCTGCAGTGGTCGGTATATTGGGTCCAGGTCGAAGTGCTTATTGATAGAATCTGTGGATGAGTGCCATGCCTCTAGGAATTCCCTGGCTGTTCTCTGTTTGGCTTGTCCTATAATAGTAGTGTTGTCCCAGTCAAACTCATGTTACTTGTCATCTGCGTGTGTGACTAAGGATAGCTGGTCGTGTCGTTTCGTGGCTAGTTGGTGTTCGTGGATACGGATCGTTAGCTGTCTTCCTGTTTGTCCTATATAGTGTTTTGTGCAGTCCTTGCATGGGATTTTGTACACTACATTGGTTTTGCTCATGCTGGGTATCGGGTCCTTCGTTCTGGTGAGTTGTTGTCTGAGAGTGGCTGTTGGCTTGTGTGCTGTTATAAGTCCTAGTGGTCGCAGTAGTCTGGCTGTCATTTCAGAGATGTTCTTGATGTATGGTAGTGTGGCTAGTCCTTTGGGTTGCAGCATGTCCTCGTTCTGTTGTCTTTCCCTTAGGCATCTGTTGATGAAGTTGCGGGGGTATCCGTTTTTGGCGAATACCTTGTATAGGTGTCCCTCTTCCTCTTTTTGCAGTTCTGGTGTACTGCAGTGTGTTGTGGCCCTTCTGAACAGTGTCTTGATGCAACTTCGTTTGTGTGTGTTGGGGTGGTTGCTTTCGTAGTTCAGGACTTGGTCTGTGTGTGTGGCTTTCCTGTATACCGTGGTGGTGAATTCTCCGTTCGGTGTTCTCTGTACCCTCACGTCTAGGAGTGGGAGTTGGTTGTCCTTTTCTTCCTCTCTCGTGAATCGGATTCCTGTGAGTGTGGAGTTGATGATCCAGTGTGTTTTCTCTATTTCCGTGTTTTTAATGATTATAAAGGTATCATCCACATATCTGACCCAGAGTTTGGGTTGAATTTGCGGTAAGACTATTTGTTCTAACCTTTGCATTACCACTTCTGCTATGAGTCCAGAGGTGGGTGAGCCCATGGGGGTGCCATTGATTTGTTCATATATTTGGTTGTTGAATGGGATGTGTGTTGTGAGGCACCCCTGATATCGTACTCCTGATAACAAGGAGAAGACAAACACACAACCTCAACACCAAAGCGAGGGAAGCACTAACGATCTATTTAACTCCTCTGCCAGCTCCTAATGCCTTATAACCACCTCCCCAGGTTCAATTTCTAATGGGCCTGCGTTCGCTCGAACCTCTCTCATCAACATAAAGAAGCTCTTACTGCACATTTTTATATTGCTCGCTCGTTTGCCCTCATGGTCTATTTTCATCCCCCTTTTACCCCTCGATTCACCTTTGGAGCCATCACTGACATGCTTGTCATCATCGGCTTCTGTCTTCCAGAGAGTCAGGACTTTTATCGCTTATTCACCCATGGGATGTGGACACAGCGTTTACTGCCTGCTGTTAGTTGCCCCTTGACATGGTGGTGGGGGGCGGGTGGGGGGGGGCGGGGAATTGCCGTCTGGAACCCCTGCTGTGGGCTGACCCACAGTGCCCTGTTAGGGAGGGGAGTCCAGGATTCCGACCCCCCCCCCCCCCGAAGGAACGGCCGAGATATTTCGGGACGGTGTATTGGGGGATGGGGGGGTCTCGGAGGGGAATGTGCAGGGGGCCGGTGTTCCCCATGTATCTGCTCCCCCCCCCCAACCCCCTCCAGGGGGCTAAGAGGTGATGGGGTTTGGAAAGGTGCCATATAAGGAGCCTCACTGCAGTGGGTCTTGTAGACGGTCCACCCTGCAGTGACTGGGGTGGGGGGGGAGGGGGGTGTTTGTGGGTGTGGGGCGGGGGGTGTTTGTGGGTGCGTGGTGGGGGTGGGGAGGGGGGTGTTTGTGGGTGTGATGCTGGGAGTGGGGGGAGGGGGGGTGTTTTATGGGGGTGGGGCGGGGGGTGTGGGAGGGGGGTGTTTGTAGGTGTGGGGTGGAGGGGTGTTTGTGGGTGGAGGGAGGGGGTGTTTGTGGGTGTGGGGGGGTGAAGGGAGGAGGTGTTTGTGGGTGTGGGGCAGAGAGGGTGGGGGAGGAGGGTGTTTGTGGGTGTGGGGTGTGGGGGAGGGGGGGTGTTTGTGGGTGTGGGGGGATGGGGGTGTTTGTGGGTGTGGGGTGTGGGGGAGGGGGGGTGTTTGTGGGTGTGGGGGGATGGGGGGGTGTTTGTGGGTGTGGGGTGTGGGGGAGGGGGGGTGTTTGTGGGTGTGGGGGGATGGGGGAGGGCGGTGTTTGTGGGTGTGGGGCAGGGAGGAGGTGTTTGTAGGTGTGGGGGGTGGGGAGAGTTTGTGGGTGTGGGGGAGGTGGAGGGAGGGGGGTGTTTGTGGGTTTGGGGGGTGGGGGGTGTTTGTGGATGTGGGGTGGGTGGGGGGATGGGGTGTTTGTGGGTTTGGGGCAGGGGGTGTTTGTGCGTGTGGGGGGTGGGGGGTGTTTGTGGATGTGGGGTGGGTGGGGGGATGGGGTTGTTTGTGGTTGTGGGGGGGTGGAGGGAGGGGGTGTTTGTGGGTGTGGGGCGGGGGGTGTTTGTGCGTGTGGGGGGTGGGGGGTGTTTGTGGATGTGGGGTGGGTGGGGGGATGGGGTTGTTTGTGGTTGTGGGGGGGTGGAGGGAGGGGGTGTTTGTGGGTTTGGGGCGGGGGGTGTTTGTGGGGGTGGGGGAGGTGTGGCGGGGGGTGTTTGTGGGTTTGGGGGGTGTTTGTGGGTGTGGGGAGGGGGGTGTTTGTGGGGGTGGGGGAGGTGTGGCGGGGGGTGTTTGTGGGTTTGGGGGGTGTTTGTGGGTGTGGGGGGGGGGGGTGGGGGAGCTACTTTGTCCCCGGACGGTGTCGAGCTTCTCGAGTGATTTCGCAGCTGCCCCCCCCCCCCGCCCAGGGGTGAGTGGGGAGTATTCCCTCACCCCCCCCTGACTCGGGCCTTGTCGATGGTGGGACAGGCTTTGGGGTGGGGGGGGGGGGGGGGGAGTCAGGAGGGGAGTTACTCGCTGCAGGATCCCCAGCCTCTGACCTGCTCTTGGAGCCGCTGTGTTTATATGGGGCTGGGTCCAGTTCAGTTTCTGGGCAACGGGAGCCCCCAGGATGTTGATAGTGGGGGGGGGGGGGGATTCAGTGATGGTAACACCATTGAACATCAAGGGGGCGATGGTTAGATTCTCTCTCAACGGGAGCCCCCAGGATGTTGATAGTGGGGGGGGGGGATTCAGTGACGGTAACACCATTGAACATCAAGGGGGCGATGGTTAGATTCTCTCTCAATGGGAACCCCCAGGATGTTGATAGTGGGGGGGGGGGGGGGGATTCAGTGACGGTAACACCATTGAACATCAAGGGGGCGATGGTTAGATTCTCTCTCAACGGGAACCCCCAGGATGTTGATAGTGGGGGGGGGGATTCAGTGATGGTAACACCATTGAACGTCAAGGGAGCGACGGTTAGATTCTCTCTTGTTGGAGATGGTCACAGCCTGCATTTGTGTGGCGCCGATGTAACTTGCCTCACTGTCAGCCCAAGCCTGGATATTGTCCAGATCTTGCTGCGTTCGGACACGGACTATGAGGAGTCGAGAATGAATGAGGTCATCAAACGGCTGCTGGCTTTTACCTGACACGGTCCTCAGCCAGACCATCTGTAACCTCCGCCACCCTCTTCCATCGGGCAGGAGATATAAAAGTGGAAAAAGACACACCAATAGATTCAACAACAGATTTGTCCCCGCTGATCGCAGAATGGACCTCTCATTTATTAGCGTTAATCTTCCTCTGAACCTTTCTCTGTAACTGTAACACTGTTTTGTGTTCGATCGCCCTGATGTACTCATGTCAGATAGGACGTGCCTGGCGAGCACACAAAACTGTATCCCGGGACACGTGACGATTATAAACCAAATCGAATTAAGTTAAACACCATTGTTGCTGACCCGACCTTCTCACCCTCAAAGCGACCACGCACATATATAGGGCGTACAGAAGGCATGCCTGCCTTTACTGTAGGGGGAATGGAGTAGACAGAGTCAGGACGTCATGTTTCAGCTTTTTAAGACTTTGGTGAGGCCACAGAGATCTGTTGGTCCCCCAGGTTAACAGGGAGGAGGTAGAGCGGGTGCGGGAGAGGGTTTACCGGGGAGCTGTCTGGATTAGAGGGTGTGGGCTGCGGGGAGAGGCTAGAAGATCCTGGATTGTTCCCTCTGAAGGCTGCCAAAATCAACAGATCACCGGGATAGTCATAAGCGTTATCTCCCCCCTCCCCCACCACCCCCGCCCCCCACCCAACCCCCGGAGTTGGAATGTCTCAAACTAGCGGGGGAATGCGTTTAAGGTGAGGGGCGGGGGACGTTCAGAGGAGGGGGAGGTTTTGAAACACAGAGGGATAGGAGTGTGGAACGTGCTGCCTGGGGGGGTGGGGGTTGGTGGCGTGGCAAATGAGATAGGGGGAGTTAAAAGGGTTTGCAGAGAAGTGCATACACAGGCAAGGGAGGGAGGGATACGGACTAAGGAAGGGCAGAGGGGACTAGTTTAATTTGACATCACAATATCGTGGGCCGAAGGGCCTGTTCCTGCGCTACACTGTTCAAAGTTCGCTGTTCGAATAGCAAATTCTGTCTTTTTATGATCACTAGTTCCGACTTGAATTTTGACTCTCAGGTCCCTTCAATAAAGATGGCTCAGTGGTTAGCGCCGCTGTCTCGTGGCACCAGTGTCTGGGTTAGATCCCTCCCTCCGGACGACTCTCTGTGTGGGGTTTGCACATTCTCCCCCCGGGTCAGCTTGGGTTTCCTCCGGGTGCTCCGGTTTCCTACCACAGTCCAAAGATGTGCAGGTTAGGGTGGATTGGCCATGCTAAATTGTCCCATAGTGTCCAGGGATGTGCAGGTTAGGGTGGATTGGCCATGCTAAATTGTCCCATAGTGCCCAGGGATGTGCAGGTTAGGATGGATTGGCCATGCTAAATTGTCCCTTAGTGCCCAGGGATGTGCAGGTTAGGGGGGATTGGCCATGCTAAATTGTCCCGTAGTGTCCAGGGATGTGCAGGTTAGGGTGGATTGGCCATGCTAAATTGTCCCATAGTGCCGAGAGATGTGCAGGTTAGGATGGATTGGCCATGCTAAATTGTCCCATAGTGCCCGGGGATTTGCAGGTTAGGGTGGATTGGCCATGCTAAATTGTCCCATAGTGCCCAGGGACGTGCAGGTTAGGGTGGATTGGCCATGCTAAATTGTCCCATAGTGCCCAGGGATGTGCAGGTTAGGGTGGATTGGCCATGCTAAATTGTCCCATAGTGCCCAGGGATGTGCAGGTTAGGGTGGATTGGCCATGCTAAATTGTCCCATAGTGTCCAGGGATGTGCAGGTTAGGGTGGATTGGCCATGCTAAATTGTCCCATAGTGCCCAGGGATGTGCAGGTTAGGGTGGATTGGCCATGCTAAATTGTCCCATAGTGCCCAGGGATGTGCAGGTTAGGGGGGATTGGGCATGCTAAATTGTCCCGTAGTGTCCAGGGATGTGCAGGTTAGGGTGGATTGGCCATGCTAAATTGTCCCATAGTGCCCAGGGACGTGCAGGTTAGGGTGGATTGGCCATGCTAAATTGTCCCGTAGTGCCCAGGGATGTGCAGGTTAGGGTGGATTGGCCATGCTAAATTGTCCCATAGTGCCCAGGGATGTGCAGGTTAGGGGGGATTGGCCATGCTAAATTGTCCCGTAGTGTCCAGGGATGTGCAGGTTAGGGTGGATTGGCCATGCTAAGTTGTCCCGTAGTGTCCAGGGATGTGCAGGTTAGGGTGGATTGGCCATGCTAAATTGTCCCATAGTGTCCAGGGTTGTGCAGGTTAGGGTGGATTGGCCATGCTAAATTGTCCCGTAGTGTCCAGGGATGTGCAGGTTAGGGTGGGTTGGCCATGCTAAATTGTCCCGTAGTGTCCAGGGATGTGCAGGTTAGGGTGGGTTGGCCATGCTAAATTGTCCCGTAGTGTCCAGGGATGTGCAGGTTAGGGTGGATTGGCCATGCTAAATTGTCCCGTAGTGTCCAAGGATGTGCAGGATAGGGTGGATTGGCCATGCTAAATTGTCCCGTAGTGTCCAGGGATGTGCAGGTTAGGGTGGATTGGCCATGCTAAATTGTCCGGTAGTGCCCAGGGATGTGCAGGTTAGGATGGATTGGCCATGCTAAATTGTCCCATAGTGCCCAGGGATGTGTAGGTTAGGGTGGATCGGCCATGCTAAATTGTCCCATAGTGCCCAGGGATGTGTAGGTTAGTGTGGATTGGCCATGGTAAATTGTCCCGTAGTGCCCAGGGATGTGCAGGTTAGGGTGGATCGGCCATGCTAAATTGTCCCGTAGTGCCCAGGGATGTGCAGGTTAGGGTGGATTGGCCATGCTAAATTGTCCCGTAGTGCCCAGGGGTGTGCAGGTTAGGGTGGATCGGCCATGCTAAATTGTCCGGTCATGCCCAGGGATGTGCAGGTTAGGGTGGATTGGCCATGCTAAATTGTCCCGTAGTGACCAGGGATGTGTAGGTTAGGGTGGATTGGCCATGCTAAATTGTCCCATAGTGCCGAGGGATGTGCAGGTTAGGGTGGATCGGCCATGCTAAATTGTCCCATAGTGCCCAGGGATGTGTAGATTAGGGTGGATTGGCCATGCTAAATTATCCCATAGTGCCCAGGGGTGTGCAGGTTAGGGTGGATCGGCCATGCTAAATTGTCCCATAGTGCCGAGGGATGTGCAGGTTAGGGTGGATTGGCCATGCTAAATTGTCCCATAGTGCCCAGGGATGTGTAGATTAGGGTGGATTGGCCATGCTAAATTGTCCCATAGTGCCCAGGGATGTGCAGGTCAGGGTGGATTGGCCATGCTAAATTGTCCCATAGTGCCCAGGGATGTGCAGGTTAGGGTGGATCGGCCATGCTAAATTATCCCATAGTGCCCAGGGATGTGCAGGTTAGGGTGGATCGGCCATGCTAAATTATCCCATAGTGCCCAGGGATGTGCAGGTTAGGGTGGATCGGCCATGCTAAATTGTTTCCCTAGTGCCCAGGGATGGATTAGTCAGGGAAAATGTGAATTTGAGGGACGGATCTGGGTGGGTTACTCTTCGGAGGGTTGGCGTGGACTTGTCGGGCCGAGTGGCCTGGTTCTGCACTGTTGGGATTCACTGATTCTAAGATCTGCTTCACTACACGTGAACGGAATGGGCTGGCCCCATCGGGAACAGGCGGACTTTGCCTCAGGAGTCGTAGGGATGAGGAGGTCAACTCTCGTGGACTCACCGATGAAGGAATATTCCACAAAACTGTGCCGCCTGATAATGTCCAACATCGTAAAGAGGAGCCAATCCAGTGTGAACAGTGCGAGGATGACCAGGATGACCGCGATGTACTGGATCAACTCCAGGATCTGCAGGAGAGAGACTGGGTTAGCCCGGAGTGCAATGCAGCAGCCCGAGGCCTCAAGATTCACCGTCAGACACCGAGCAGGACAGCGCCAAAACAAACCACACCGAGGGAGCGGGCGCTGTGGGAGGGTCAGTGCTGAGGGAGTGGGCGCTGTCGGAGGGTCAGTGCTGAGGGAGTGGGCGCTGTCGGAGGGTCAGTGCTGAGGGAGTGGGCGCTGTCGGAGGGTCAGTGCTGAGGGAGTGGGCTCTGTTCGGAGGGTCAGTGCTGAGGGAGTGGGCAATGTCGGAGGGTCAGCGCTGAGGGAGTGGGCACTGTCGGAGGGTCAGTGCTGAGGGAGTGGGCGCTGTCGGAGGGTCAGTGCTGAGGGAGCGGGCGCGGTGGGAGGGTCAGTGCTGAGGGAGCGGGCGCTGTCGGAGGGTCAGTGCTGAGGGAGCAGGCGCGGTGGGAGGGTCAGTGCTGAGGGAGCGGGCGCGGTGGGAGGGTCAGCGCTGAGGGAGCGGGCGCTGTCAGAGGGTCAGTGCTGAGGGAGTGGGTGCTGTGGGCGGGTCAGTGCTGTGGGAGCGGGTGCTGTGGGAGGGTCAGTGCTGAGGGAGCGGGCGCTTTGGGAGGGTCAGTGCTGAGGGAGTGGGCGCCGTCGGAGGGTCAGTGCTGAGGGAGTGGGCGCTGTCGGAGGGTCAGCGCTGAGGGAGCGGGTGCTGTCAGAGGGTCAAGCTGAGGGAGTGGGCGCTGTGGGAGGGTCAGTGCTGAGGGAGTGGGCGCTGTCAGAGGGTCAAGCTGAGGGAGTGGGCGCTGTGGGAGGGTCAGTGCTGAGGGAGTGGGCGCTGTCAGAGGGTCAGTGCTGAGGGAGCGGGCGCCGTCGGAGAGTCAGTGCTGTGGGAGCGGGTGCTGTGGGAGGGTCAGTGCTGAGGGAGCGGGCGCTTTGGGAGGGTCAGTGCTGAGGGAGTGGGCGCCGTCGGAGGGTCAGTGCTGAGGGAGCGGGCGCTGTCAGAGGGTCAAGCTGAGGGAGTGGGTGCTGTCAGAGGGTCAGTGCTGAGGGAGTGGGCGCTGTGGGAGGGTCAGTGCTGAGGGAGTGGGCGCTGTCAGAGGGTCAGTGCTGAGGGTGCGGGTGCAGTCGGAGGGTCAGTGCTGAGGGAGTGGGTGCTGTGGTACGGTCAGTGCTGAGGGAGCGGGCGCTGTGGGAGGGTCAGTGCTGAGGGAGTGGGTGCCATGGGAGGGTCAGTTCTGAGGGAGTGGGTGCTGTCGGAGGGTCAGCGCTGAGGGAGCGGGCACTGTTGGAGGGTCAGTGCTGAGGGAGCGGGCGCTGTCGGAGGGTCAGTGCTGAGGGAGCGGGCGCTGTCGGAGGGTCAGTTCTGAGGGAGTGGGCACTGTGGGAGGGTCAGCGCTGAGGGAGCGGGCGCTGTGGGAGGGTCAGTGCTGAGGGAGCGGGCGCTGTCGGAGGGTCAGTGCTGAGGGAGAGGGTGCCGTGGGAGGGTCAGTGCTGAGGGAGCGGGCGCTGTCGGAGGGTCAGTTCTGAGGGAGTGGGCACTGTGGGAGAGTCAGCGGTGAGGGAGCGGGCGCTGTGGGAGGGTCAGTGCTGAGGGAGCGGGTGCCATGGGAGGGTCAGTGCTGAGGGAGTGGGCGCTGTCGGAGGGTCAGCGCGGAGAGAGCGGGTGCCGTGGGAGGGTTAGTGCTGAGGGAGTGGGCGCTGTGGGAGGGTCAGTGCTGAGGGAGCGGGTGCTGTGGTAGGGTCAGTGCTGAGGGAGTGGGCGCTGTCGGAGGGTCAGTGCTGAGGGAGCGGGCGCTGTGGGAGGGTCAGTGCGGAGGGAGCGGGCGCCGTCGGAGGGTCAGTGCTGAGGGAGCGGGCGCTGTCAGAGGGTCCGTGATGAGGGAGTGGGCGCTGTGGGAGGGTCAGTGCTGAGGGAGCGGGCGCTGTGGGAGGGTCAGCGCTGAGGGAGCGGGTGCTGTGGTAGGGTCAGTGCTGAGGGAGTGGGCGCTGTCGGAGGGTCAGTGCGGAGGGAGTGGGCACTGTGGGAGGGTCAGTGCTGAGGGAGCGGGCGCTGTCGGAGGGTCAGCGCTGAGGGAGTGGGCGCTGTGGGAGGGTCAGCGCTGAGGGAGTGGGCGCTATGGGAGGGTCAGTGCTGAGGGAGCGGGCTCCGTCGGAGGGTCAGTGCTGGGGGAGGGTCAGTGCTGAGGGAGTGGGCGCTGTGGGACGGTCAGTGCTGAGGGAACGGGCGCTGTCGGAGGGTCAGCGCTGAGGGAGTGGGCGCTGTGGGAGGGTCAGCGCTGAGGGAGTGGGCGCTATGGGAGGGTCAGTGCTGAGGGAGTGGGCGCTGTCGGAGGGTCAGTGCTGAGGGAGCGGGTGCTATGGGAGGGTCAGTGCTGAGGGACCGGGCGCTGTGGGAGGGTTAGTGCTGAGGGAGCGGGCGCTGTCGGAGGGTCAGTGCCGAGGGAGCGGGCGCTGTCGGAGGGTCAGTGCTGAGGGAGCGGGCACTGTCGGAGGGTCAGTGCCGAGGGAGCGGGCGCTGTTGGAGGGTCAGTGCTGAGGATGTGGGCGCTGTGGGAGGGTCAATGCTGAGGGAGCGGGTGCTGTCGGAGGGTCAGTGCTGAGGGAGCGGGTGCCGTGGGAGGGTCAGTGCTGAGGGAGCGGGCGCTGTCGGAGGGCCAGTTCTGAGGGAGTGGGCACTGTGGGAGGGTCAGTGCTGAGGGAGCGGGCGCTGTTGGAGGGTCAGTGCTGTGGGAACGGGCGCTGTGGGAGGGTCAGTGCTGAGGGAGCGGGCACTGTGGGAGGGTCAGTGCTGAGGGAGCGGGCGCTGTGGGAGGGTCAGTGCTGAGGGAACGGGCTCTGTCGGAGGGTCAGTGCTGAGGGAGCGGGCACCGTGGGAGGGTCAGTGCTGAGGGAGCGGGCACCGTGGGAGGGTCAGTGCTGAGGGAGCGGGCACCGTGGGAGGGTCAGTGCTAGGGAGCGGGCACTGTGGGAGGGTCAGTGCTGAGGGAGCGGGCACTGTGGGAGGGTCAGTGCTGAGGGAACGGGCTCTGTGGGAGGGTCAGCGGTGAGGGAGCGGGCGTTTTCGGAGGGTCAGTGCTGAGGGAGCGGGCGCCATGGGAGGGTCAGTGCTGAGGGAGTGGGCGCTGTCGGAGGGTCAGCGCTGAGAGAGCGGGTGCCATGGGAGGGTCAGTTCTGAGGGAGTGGGTGCTGTGGGAGGGTCAGCGCTGAGGGAGCAGGCGCTGTCGGAGGGTCAGTGCTGAGGGAGCGGGCGCTGTGGGAGGGTCAGTGCTGAGGGAGCGGGCGCTGTGGGAGGGTTAGTGCTGAGGGAGCGGGCACTGTTGGAGGGTCAGTGCTGAGGGAGCGGGCGCTGTCGGAGGGTCAGTGCTGAGGGAGCGGGCGCTGTCTGAGGGTCAGTGCCGAGGGAGCGGGCGCTGTCGGAGGGTCAGTGCTGAGGGAGTGGGTGCTGTCGGAGGGTCAGTGCTGAGGGAGCGGGCGCTGTCGGAGGTTCAGTGCTGAGGGAGTGGGTGCTGTCGGAGGGTCAGTGCTGAGGGAGCGGGCGCTGTCGGAGGGTCAGTGCTGAGGGAGCGGGCGCTGTTGGAGGGTCAGTGCTGTGGGAACGGGCACTGTGGGAGGGTCAGTGCTGAGGGAGTGGGCACTGTGGGAGGGTCAGTGCTGAGGGAGCGGTAGCCGTCGGAGGGTCAGTGCTGAGGGAGCAGGCGCTGTCGGAGGGTCAGTGCTGAGGGAGTGAGCGCTGTGGGAGGGTCAGTGCTGAGGGAGCGGGCGCTGTGGGAGGGTCAGTGCTGAGGGAGCGGGTGCCATGGGAGGGTCAGTGCTGAGGGAGTGGGCGCTGTCGGAGGGTCAGCGCGGAGAGAGCGGGTGCCGTGGGAGGGTTAGTGCTGAGGGAGTGGGCGCTGTGGGAGGGTCAGTGCTGAGGGAGTGGGTGCTGTGGTACGGTCAGTGCTGAGGGAGCGGGCGCTGTGGGAGGGTCAGTGCTGAGGGAGTGGGTGCCATGGGAGGGTCAGTTCTGAGGGAGTGGGTGCTGTCGGAGGGTCAGCGCTGAGGGAGCGGGCACTGTTGGAGGGTCAGTGCTGAGGGAGCGGGCGCTGTCAGAGGGTCAGTGCTGAGGGAGCGGGCGCTGTCGGAGGGTCAGTTCTGAGGGAGTGGGCACTGTGGGAGGGTCAGCGCTGAGGGAGCGGGCGCTGTGGGAGGGTCAGTGCTGAGGGAGCGGGCGCTGTCGGAGGGTCAGTGCTGAGGGAGAGGGTGCCGTGGGAGGGTCAGTGCTGAGGGAGCGGGCGCTGTCGGAGGGTCAGTTCTGAGGGAGTGGGCACTGTGGGAGGGTCAGCGGTGAGGGAGCGGGCGCTGTGGGAGGGTCAGTGCTGAGGGAGCGGGTGCCATGGGAGGGTCAGTGCTGAGGGAGTGGGCGCTGTCGGAGGGTCAGCGCGGAGAGAGCGGGTGCCGTGGGAGGGTTAGTGCTGAGGGAGTGGGCGCTGTGGGAGGGTCAGTGCTGAGGGAGCGGGTGCTGTGGTAGGGTCAGTGCTGAGGGAGTGGGCGCTGTCGGAGGGTCAGTGCTGAGGGAGCGGGCGCTGTGGGAGGGTCAGTGCGGAGGGAGCGGGCGCCGTCGGAGGGTCAGTGCTGAGGGAGCGGGCGCTGTCAGAGGGTCCGTGATGAGGGAGTGGGCGCTGTGGGAGGGTCAGTGCTGAGGGAGCGGGCGCTGTGGGAGGGTCAGTGCTGAGGGAGCGGGCGCTGTCGGAGGGTCAGCGCTGAGGGAGTGGGCGCTGTGGGAGGGTCAGCGCTGAGGGAGTGGGCGCTATGGGAGGGTCAGTGCTGAGGGAGCGGGCTCCGTCGGAGGGTCAGTGCTGGGGGAGGGTCAGTGCTGAGGGAGTGGGCGCTGTGGGACGGTCAGTGCTGAGGGAACGGGCGCTGTCGGAGGGTCAGCGCTGAGGGAGTGGGCGCTGTGGGAGGGTCAGCGCTGAGGGAGTGGGCGCTATGGGAGGGTCAGTGCTGAGGGAGTGGGCGCTGTCGGAGGATCAGTGCTGAGGGAGCGGGTGCTATGGGAGGGTCAGTGCTGAGGGACCGGGCGCTGTGGGAGGGTTAGTGCTGAGGGAGCGGGCGCTGTCGGAGGGTCAGTGCCGAGGGAGCGGGCGCTGTCGGAGGGTCAGTGCTGAGGGAGCGGGCACTGTCGGAGGGTCAGTGCCGAGGGAGCGGGCGCTGTTGGAGGGTCAGTGCTGAGGATGTGGGCGCTGTGGGAGGGTCAATGCTGAGGGAGCGGGTGCTGTCGGAGGGTCAGTGCTGAGGGAGCGGGTGCCGTGGGAGGGTCAGTGCTGAGGGAGCGGGCGCTGTCGGAGGGCCAGTTCTGAGGGAGTGGGCACTGTGGGAGGGTCAGTGCTGAGGGAGCGGGCGCTGTTGGAGGGTCAGTGCTGTGGGAACGGGCGCTGTGGGAGGGTCAGTGCTGAGGGAGCGGGCACTGTGGGAGGGTCAGTGCTGAGGGAGCGGGCGCTGTGGGAGGGTCAGTGCTGAGGGAACGGGCTCTGTCGGAGGGTCAGTGCTGAGGGAGCGGGCACC
The DNA here is from genome assembly GCF_037043375.1 of Chiloscyllium plagiosum. NCBI lineage: Eukaryota > Metazoa > Chordata > Chondrichthyes > Orectolobiformes > Hemiscylliidae > Chiloscyllium > Chiloscyllium plagiosum. Next base: position 55,526,260 of record NW_028270188.1, read on the forward strand.
GTGGGAGGGTCAGTGCTGAGGGAGCGGGCACCGTGGGAGGGTCAGTGCTGAGGGAGCGGGCACCGTGGGAGGGTCAGTGCTGAGGGAGCGGGCACTGTGGGAGGGTCAGTGCTGAGGGAGCGGGCACTGTGGGAGGGTCAGTGCTGAGGGAACGGGCTCTGTGGGAGGGTCAGCGGTGAGGGAGCGGGCGTTTTCGGAGGGTCAGTGCTGAGGGAGCGGGCGCCATGGGAGGGTCAGTGCTGAGGGAGTGGGCGCTGTCGGAGGGTCAGCGCTGAGAGAGCGGGTGCCATGGGAGGGTCAGTTCTGAGGGAGTGGGTGCTGTGGGAGGGTCAGCGCTGAGGGAGCAGGCGCTGTCGGAGGGTCAGTGCTGAGGGAGCGGGCGCTGTGGGAGGGTCAGTGCTGAGGGAGCGGGCGCTGTGGGAGGGTTAGTGCTGAGGGAGCGGGCACTGTTGGAGGGTCAGTGCTGAGGGAGCGGGCGCTGTCGGAGGGTCAGTGCTGAGGGAGCGGGCGCTGTCTGAGGGTCAGTGCCGAGGGAGCGGGCGCTGTCGGAGGGTCAGTGCTGAGGGAGTGGGTGCTGTCGGAGGGTCAGTGCTGAGGGAGCGGGCGCTGTCGGAGGTTCAGTGCTGAGGGAGTGGGTGCTGTCGGAGGGTCAGTGCTGAGGGAGCGGGCGCTGTCGGAGGGTCAGTGCTGAGGGAGCGGGCGCTGTTGGAGGGTCAGTGCTGTGGGAACGGGCACTGTGGGAGGGTCAGTGCTGAGGGAGTGGGCACTGTGGGAGGGTCAGTGCTGAGGGAGCGGTAGCCGTCGGAGGGTCAGTGCTGAGGGAGCAGGCGCTGTCGGAGGGTCAGTGCTGAGGGAGTGAGCGCTGTGGGAGGGTCAGTGCTGAGGGAGCGGGCGCTGTGGGAGGGTCAGTGCTGAGGGAGCGGGTGCCATGGGAGGGTCAGTGCTGAGGGAGTGGGCGCTGTCGGAGGGTCAGCGCGGAGAGAGCGGGTGCCGTGGGAGGGTTAGTGCTGAGGGAGTGGGCGCTGTGGGAGGGTCAGTGCTGAGGGAGCGGGTGCTGTGGTAGGGTCAGTGCTGAGGGAGCGGGCGCTGTGGGAGGGTCAGTGCGGAGGGAGCGGGCGCCGTCGGAGGGTCAGTGCTGGGGGAGGGTCAGTGCTGAGGGAGTGGGCGCTGTGGGAGGGTCAGTGCTGAGGGAGCGGGCGCTGTGGGAGGGTCAGTGCTGAGGGAGCGGGCTCCGTCGGAGGGTCAGTGCTGGGGGAGGGTCAGTGCTGAGGGAGTGGGCGCTGTGGGATGGTCAGTGCTGAGGGAACGGGCGCTGTCGGAGGGTCAGCGCTGAGGGAGTGGGCGCTATGGGAGGGTCAGCGCTGAGGGAGTGGGCGCTATCGGAGGGTCAGCGCTGAGGGAGCAGGCGCTGTCGGAGGGTCAGTGCTGAGGGAGCGGGCGCTGTCGGAGGGTCAGTGCTGAGGGAGTGGGTGCTGTCGGAATGTCAGTGCTGAGGGAGTGGGCGCTGTCGGTGGGTCAGTGCTGAGGGAGCGGGTGCTGTCGGAGGGTCAGTGCTGAGGGAGCGGGTGCCGTGGGAGGGTCAGCGCTGAGGGAGCGGGCGCTGTGGGAGGGTCAGTGCTGAGGGTGCAGGCGCTGTCGGAGGGTCAGTTCTGAGGGAGTGGGCAATGTGGGAGGGTCAGTGCTGAGGGAGCGGGCGCTTTTGGATGGTCAGTGCTGTGGGAACGGGCGCTGTGGGAGGGTCAGTGCTGAGGGAGCGGGCGCTGTCAGAGGGTCAGTGCTGAGGGAGCGGGCACTGTGGGAGGGTCAGTGCTGAGGGAGCGGGCACTGTCAGAGGGTCAGTGCTGAGGGAGTGGGCACTGTGGGAGGGTCAGTGCTGAGGGAACGGGCGCTGTCGGAGGGTCAGCGCTGAGGGAGTGGGCGCTGTGGGAGGGTCAGCGCTGAGGGAGCGGGCGTTTTCGGAGGGTCAGTGCTGAGGGAGCGGGCGCTGTGTGAGGGTCAGTGCTGAGGGAGCGGGTGCCTTGGGAGGGTCAGTGCTGAGGGAGTGGGCGCTGTCGGAGGGTCAGCGCTGAGAGAGCGCGTGCCGTCGGAGGGTCAGTGCTGAGGGAGCGGGCGCTGTCAGAGGGTCCGTGCTGAGGGAGTGGGCGCTGTGGGAGGGTCAGTGCTGAGGGAACGGGCGCTGTCGGAGGGTCAGCGCTGAGGGAGTGGGCGCTATCGGAGGGTCAGCGCTGAGGGAGCAGGCGCTGTCGGAGGGTCAGTGCTGAGGGAGCGGGCGCTATGGGAGGGTCAGCGCTGAGGGAGCAGGCGCTGTCGGAGGGTAAGTGCTGAGGGAGCGGGCGCTGTGGGAGGGTCAGTGCTGTGGGAGCGGGTGCTGTGGGAGGGTCAGTGCTGAGGGAGCGGGCGCTGTCGGAGGGTCAGTGCTGAGGGAGCGGGCGCTGTGGGAGGGTCAGCGCTGAGGGAGTGGGTGCCGTGGGAGGGTCAGTGCTGAGGGAGCGGGCGCTGTCGGAGGGTCAGCGCTGAGGGAGTGGGCGCTATGGGAGGGTCAGCGCTGAGGGAGCAGGCGCTGTCGGAGGGTCAGTGCTGAGGGAGCGGGCGCTGTGGGAGGGTCAGTGCTGAGGGAGCGGGTGCTGTGGGAGGGTCAGTGCTGAGGGAGCGGGCGCTGTCGGAGGGTCAGTGCTGAGGGAGCGGGCGCTGTCGGAGGGTCAGCGCTGAGGGAGCGGGTGCCGTGGGAGGGTCAGTGCTGAGGGAGCGGGCGCTGTGGGAGGGTCAGTGCTGAGTGAGTGGGCGCTGTCGGAGGGTCAGTGCTGAGGGAGTGGGCGCTGTCGGAGGGTCTGTGCTGAGTGAGCGGGCGCTGTCGGAGGGTCAGTGTGAGGCAGCGGGCGCTGTGGGAGGGAACAGCATTGAGAGAGTCAGTGTGTTACCAGGGTTTTCATTTCAGTGGAGTGAACCTTGAGTTTCCAGGGGAAGATCACATCTGCTCTCTCTGCTTTCTTCAGTGGCAGGATATATCTCCTATCCTGGCAGGAAGGAGGGTCACACACAGTTAACGGCGCATTGAAAACACAAATGGAAAATATTCGGCTTGTCTTGGCTAGTTTTCACTCAACTGAAAAGCACATTTCATTTCTCAGTTTCATGAGTCATCGAGATGTACGGTCGGAAACAGGCTTTTCAGTCAGACCCATCCGTGCCGACCCAGATATCCTAACCTAATCTCGTCCCATTTGCCAGCACTTGGCCCATATCCCTCCAAACCCTTCCTATCCATGTCCCCGTCCACCTTTTAAATGCTGTCATTGTACCAGCCTCCACCACTTCCTCTGGCAGCTCATTCCATACACGTACCACCCTCTGCGTGAAAGATTTGCCCCCTTCCCCTCTCCCCCTAAACCTATGCCCCTCTAGTTCTGGACTCCCCCCCCCTGACCCCAGGGAAAAGACCTTGTCTATTTACCCTATCCATGATTTTATAAACCTCTATAAGGTCACCCCTCAGCCTCCGACGCTCCAGGGAAAACAGCCCCAGCCTGTTCAGACACGTTCCTGTCCACTCCCTGTAACTCATTAACCTGTTCCTGATTAAAAGTTTATCTCCTCCTGAAAGTTGTTCAGTGTCTCAGTATCCACCGCACCCCGGGATTTGACATCGGTTTGATTTGTGGTTGGCACGTGTGCATAGACACAGTGAAAAGTATTGTTTCCTAGACAACTTTGACCTTCTGCAAGTTCAGCACGGTGACAGGACGGAGGAGTCGAATTGCACCAAACGGTCTGTTTCGGGGCTGTTCAATGCTATGACTCTATGACAGAGAAAGGTCAACTCTCAGAAAATCCCTACGGTGTGGAAACAGCTCCTTCGGCCCAACACGTCCACACTGACCGTCCACAGAGTAACCCACCCAGACCAATTTCCCGAGCCTATTAGCCTCCATTTATCCCAGACTAATCCACCCTAACCTGCACATCCCTGGACACTATGGGACAATTTAGTAGGGCCAATCCACCCTAACCTGCACATCCCTGGGCACTATAGCCCTCCTGAAGAAGGGCTGATGCCCGAAACGTCGATTCTCCTGCTCCTTGGATGCTGCCTGACCTGCTGCGCTTTTCAAGCAACACATTTTCAGCTCTGATCTCCAGCATCTGCAGACCTCACTTTCTCTCGATAATTTAGCATGGCCAATCCACCCTAACCTGCACATCCCTGGGCACTATGTTACAATTTAGCATGGCCAATCCACCCTAACCTGCACATCCCTGGGCACTATGGGACAATTTAGCATGGCCAATCCACCCTAACCTGCACATCCCTGGACACTACGGGACAATTTAGCATGGCCAATCCACACTAACCTGCACATCCCAGGACACTATGGGACAATATAGTATGGCCAATCCACCCTAACCTGCACATCCCTGGGCACTATGGGACAATTTAGCATGGCCAATGCACCCTAACCTGCACATCCCTGGACACTACGGGACAATATAGCATGGCCAATCCACCCTAACCTGCACATCCCTGGGCACTACAGGACAATATAGCATGGCCAATCCACCCTAACCTGCACGTCCCTGGGGACTATGGGACAATTTAGCATGGCCAATCCACCCTAACCTACACATCCCTGGGCACTATGGGACAATTTAGCATGGCCAATCCACCCTAACCTGCACATCTCAGGACACTATGGAACAATTTAGCATGGTCAATCCACCCTAACCTGTACATCCCTGAGCACGACAGGACAATTTAGCATGGCCAAACTACCCTAACGTGCACATCCCTGGGCACTACGGGACAATTTAGCATATCCAATCCACCCTAACCTGCACATCCCTGTGTACTACGGGACAATTTAGCATGGCCAATCCACCCTAACCTGCACATCCCTGGGCATTATGGGACAATTTAGCGTGGCCAATCCACCCTAACCTATACATCCCTGGGCACTACGGGACAATTTAGCATGGCCAATCCACCCTAACCTGCACATCCCCGGGCACTATGGGACAATTTAGCATGGCCAATCCACATTAACCTGCACATCCCAGGACACTATGGGACAATATAGAATGGCCAATCCACCCTAACCTGCACATCCCTGGGCACTATGTGACAATTTAGCATGGCCAATCCACCCTAACCTGCACATCCCTGGGCACTACGGGACAATATAGCATGGTCAATCCACCCTAACCTGCACGTCCCTGGGGACTATGGGACAATTTAGCATGGCCAATCCACCCTAACCTACACATCCCTGGGCACTATGGGACAATTTAGCATGGCCAATCCACCCTAACCTGTACATCCCTGAGCACTACGGAACAATTTACCATGGCCAATCTACCCTAACCTGCACATCCCTGGGCACTACGGGACAATTTAGCATGGCCAATCCACCCTAACCTGCACATCCCTGGGCACTACGGGACAATATAGCATGGCCAATCCACCCTAACCTGCACATCCCTAGGCATTACGGGACAATTTAGCATGGCCAATCCACCCTAACTTGCACATCCCTGGGCACTATGGGACAATTTAGCATGGCCAATCCACCCTAACCTGCACATCCCCGGGCACTATGGGACAATTTAGCATGGCCAATCCACCCTAACCTGCACATCCCCGGGCACTATGGGACAATTTAGCATGGCCAATCCACCCTAACCTGCACATCCCAGGACACTACGGGACAATTTAGCATGGCCAATCCACCCTAACCTGCACATCCCTGGGCACTACGGGACAATTTAGCATGGCCAATCCACCCTAACCTGCACATCCCTGGGCACTATGGGACAATTTAGCATGGCCAATCCACCCTAACCTGCACATCCCCGGGCACTATGGGACAATTTAGCATGGCAAATCCACCCTAACCTGCACATCCCTGGGCACTATGGGACAATTTAGCATGGCCAATCCACCCTAACCTGCACATCCCTGGACACTATGGGACAATTTAGCATGGCAAATCCACCCTAACCTACACATCCCTGGGCACTATGGGACAATTTAGCATGGCCAATCCACCCTAACCTGCACATCCCTGGACACTATGGGACAATTTAGCATGGCCAATCCACCCTAACCTGTACATCCCTGAGCACTACGGGACAATTTAGCATGGCCAATCGACCCTAACCTGCACATCCCTGGGCACTACGGGACAATTTAGCATGGCCAATCCACCCTAACCTGCACATCCCTGTGTACTACGGGACAATTTAGCATGGCCAATCCACCCTAACCTGTACATCCCTGAGCACTACGGGACAATTTAGCATGGCCAATCCACCCTAACCTGCACATTCCTGGGCACTACGGGGCAAATTAGCTTGGCCACTCCACCCTAACCTGCACATGCCCGGGCACTACGGGACAATTTAGCATGGCCAATCCACCCTAACCTGCACATCCCTGGGCACTATGGGACAATTTAACATGGCCAATCCACCCTAACCTGCACATCCCTGGGCACTACGGGACAATTTAGCATGGCCAATCCACCCTAACCTGCACGTCCCTAGGCCCTATGGGAAAATTTAGCATGGCCAATCCACCCTAACGTACACATCCCTGGGCACTATGGGACAATTTAGCATGGCAAATCCACCCTAACCTGCACATCCCTGGGCACTATGGGACAATTTAGCATGGTCAATCCACCCTAATCTGCACATCCCTGGGCACTCTGGGACAATTTAGCATGGCCAATCCACCCTAACCTGCACATCCCTGGGCACTATGGGACAATTTAGCATGGCCAATCCACCCTAACCTGCACATCCCGGGACACTATGGGACAATTTAGCATGGCCAATCCACCCTAGCCTGCACATCCCTGGGCACTACGGGACAACTTAGCATGGCCAATCCACCCTAACCTGCACATCTTTGGACTGTGGGAGGAAACTGGAGCACCCGGAGGAAACCCACACAGACACAGGGAGGGGAGAATGTGCAAAGCCCACACAGACAGTCACCCCCCGAGGGCTGGAATCGAACCTGGGACCCTGGTGCTGTGAGGCAGCGGTGCTAACCCCTGAGCCACTAATGCCGCCCTTTTTATCGGGGATGGGTTGGCCGCTGGAAATGCAGCGTTACAGAGGGGGAGCATGGACTCGATGGGCCGAGTGGGCTGCGGGGGGAACGTCCTGTTGATCCTGAGTTGCCGTAACACCATATTCCTCCCTCTGTTCCATTGCCCTGTGACCCTCGCCAAAGGAGACCTCCCTCAGGCCCAATAAATCAAGCCACCAGCCAAGCCCTTCGTCGGAGGGGCGTGGGGAAGGAATTGAGCGCTCTTTCTGATATTCGTCACCGTCAGACTTACCGCCTTCCGCCTCCTCGCGTCGAGCTGCCGAAGGTAGGTACAGACGTAAATGTTGTCGTAGCGGATGTCCCTGTTGTAGTTCAGGGTGTACAGGAAGGATCTGGGGACACAAAACAGGAAGAGAGAGAGAGGTTTGTGGGTGGGGGGGGGGGGGGCGGCGAGAATGGGGGGCGGAATTTCCAGCTAACGTGATTCCCCACAATCCCCACCCTTGGAAGGTCAGCGGGAGATTTGGGGAGATGGTTGGGGGGAGGTGGACGGTCCAAGACCCGGGGGAGTGGACGCGGAATTTCCCGGGAATGTCATTGCCACACAATCCCCACCCTTGGAAGGTCGGCAGGTCCTGGAAACATGGATGAGACAGGGGGCTCCTGATCCCGCAGAGAGGCCGTTCACCGTGGGATTGGGGGGAGGTGGGGTTGCCTGGAGTCACGTGGACACCCTCTCCCCCCCCCCCCCCCCCCCCCCGCCAAAGCTGAGGGAGGGCTGGGCGAGATGGGCCAGTCGCCATTTTGTGTTCACTTTCGGACAAGGGTCCCTCGAAGATTAAAGCCGGGAGGGGGCGCGCGCGGGGATCACGGGGGTCACAAATTCCGTTGACACGATCATAGCCCGCACACCCCCACCGTCTCCCTCGGACAAATCCTTCAGGACAGGCAAGTAAAGGGCAGGCCATTCAGCCCCTCCAGAATGCATCAGCATCACGTTTGGGTCAACGGATGAAACTCTCTTGACTCACAGAGCAATCGGGCACAGAAACAGACCCTTCGGCCCATCTCGTCCATGCTGACCAGATATTCCAAATTAATCTAGTCCCATTTAGAGTCATACAGGAAGGAAACAGACCCTTCGGCCCATCTCGTCCATGCTGACCAGATATCCCAAATTAATCTAGTCCCATTTAGAGTCATACAGGAAGGAAACAAACCCTTCGGCCCATCTCGTCCATGCTGACCAGATATCCCAAATTAATCTAGTTCTGTTTAGAGTCATAAGGAAGGAAACAGACCCTTCAGCCCAACACATGACTCCAGACCCACAGCAAACGGGTTGACTCTTAACTGCCCTCGGGGGCTCATTCAGGATGGGGCGACAAATCCCGGGCCCGGCCCTCATCCCATGGATGGGTTGAAAGAGGTTCAGCGAGGTTTGCAGAGAAAGAGAGAGGGAGCCTTACGTGATGAAGAGGATGAGGAAGGAGAGGGAAGCCAGCAGCTTGAAAATGAGAACCACTTTGTCCAAGACGGTCTTCTTCTTCAATATCTCCTCCCGGATGGTTTCAGTCACCTCTGCTTGTGTGATGTTAGCACCAATGATGGACTCCTGCTCCATTTTCTAAGTAACGACACAATATGGCGTCTGAGGGCCTGAACTCACACTGAGGCCTACTCCGATGACCAATGCTCCATTTTCTAAGTAATGACACAATATGGTGTCTGAGGGCCTGAACTCACACTGAGGCCTACTCTGATGACCAATGCTCCATTTTCTAAGTAACGACACAATATGGTGTCTGAGGGCCTGAACTCACACTGAGGCCTACTCCAATGACCAATGCTCCATTTTCTAAGTAATGACACAATATGATGTCTGAGGGCCTGAACTCACACTGAGGCCTACTCCAATGACCAATGCTCCATTTTCTAAGTAACGACACAATATGGCGTCTGAGGGCCTGAACTCACACTGAGGCCTACTCCAATGACCAATGCTCCATTTTCTAAGTAACGACACAATATGGTGTCTGAGGGCCTGAACTCACAGTGAGGCCTACTCCAATGACCAATGCTCCATTTTCTAAGTAACGACACAATATGGTGTCTGAGGGCCTGAACTCACACTGAGGCCTACTCTGATGACCAATGCTCCATTTTCTAAGTAACGACACAATATGGTGTCTGAGGGCCTGAACTCACACTGAGGCCTACTCCAATGACCAATGCTCCATTTTCTAAGTAATGACACAATATGATGTCTGAGGGCCTGAACTCACACTGAGGCCTACTCTGATGACCAATGCTCCATTTTCTAAGTAACGACACAATATGGCGTCTGAGGGCCTGAACTCACACTGAGGCCTACTCCAATGACCAATGCTCCATTTTCTAAGTAACGACACAATATGGCATCTGAGGGCCTGAACTCACACTGAGGCCTATTCTGATGACCAATGCTCCATTTTCGAGGTAACGATACATCATATTGCACTGAGGGCTTTACTTCTCTCTGAGGCCTACTCCAATCAGTAATAATGCTCAGCTCAGGGACTCAGAGTGAGTAAGCCATTCTACACCACCCTCTCACTGCCCCTCGCTCACTCAAGTCCTCCACTCACCCCCACCACCCCGGGGGCACTGGGTTTGAGAATCCTCATTCCAAACACATGACCACATCATCTGTGTCCTCATTCGCAGTGAGGGAACGGGTGCTGTCACAGGGCCATTGCTGAGGGAGTGGGCGCTGTCACAGGGTCAGTGCTGAGGGAGAGGGTGCTGTCACAGGGTCAGTGCTGAGGGAGTGGGCGCTGTGGGAGGGTCAGTGCTGAGGGAGCGGGCGCTGTCGGAGGGTCAGTGCTGAGGGACAGGGCGCTGTCGGAGGGTCAGTGCTGAGGGAGTGGGCGCTGTCGGAGGGTCAGTGCTGAGGGAGTGGGTGCTGTCGGAGGGTCAGTGCTGAGGGAGCGGGTGCTGTCGGAGGGTCAGTGCTGAGGGAGCGGGTGCAGTCGGAGGGTCAGTGCTGAGGGAGCGGGTGCTGTCGGAGGGTCAGTGCTGAGGGAGCGGGTGCTGTCGGAGGGTCAGTGCTGAGGGAGCGGGTGCTGTCGGAGGGTCAGTGCTGAGGGAGCGGGGGGTGTCGGAGGGTCAGTGCTGAGGGAGCGGGTGCTGTCGGAGGGTCAGTGCTGAGGGAGCGGGCACTGTGGGAGGGTCAATGCTGAGGGAGCGGGTGCTGTCGGAGGGTCAGTGCTGAGGGAGCGGGCACTGTGGGAGGGTCAGTGCTGAGGGAGCGGGTGCTGTCGGAGGGTCAGCGCTGAGGGAGTGGGCATTGTCAGAGGGTCAGTGCTGAGGGAGCGGGCACTGTGGGAGGGTCAGTGCTGAGGGAGCGGGTGCTGTCGGAGGGTCAGCGCTGAGGGATGTAACCGTGGGTAACGCTGTGCCATCCCCAGGCCGTACTCACGCTGATGGCCATTTCTGCCGTGAATTCTTTGTTCAGGTTTTCCACGGAGCCATTGACCTTGTCATAGAGCTGTCCGAAATTCTTATCGACGGGAATACGCTCCTTACACCATGGAGTCATCACTGTCACAGGCAGAAAACACCGTAAAACTCTCTCTACACTGTCCCCAACATCAAACACTCCCAGGACAGGGACAGCACGGGGTTAGATACAGAGTAAAGCTCCCTCTACACTGTCCCCCCCCCTACCCCAGGGACAGGGACAGCACAGGGTTAGATACAGAGTAAAGCTCCCTCTACACTGTCCCCCCCCCATCCCAGGGACAGGGACAGCACGGGGTTAGATACAGAGTAAAGCTCCCTCTACACTGTCCCCCCCCCATCCCAGGGACAGGGACAGCACGGGGTTAGATACAGAGTAAAGCTCCCTCTACACTGTCCCCCCCATCCCAGGGACAGGGACAGTACGGGGGTTAGATACAGAGTAAAGCTCCTCTACACTGTCCCCCCCAACCCAGGGACAGGGACAGCACGGGGTTAGATACAGAGTAAAGCTCCCTCTACACTGTCCCCCCCCCATCCCAGGGACAGGGACAGCACGGGGTTTGATACAGAGTAAAGCTCCCTCTACACTGTCCCCCCCAACCCAGGGACAGGGACAGCACGGGTTAGATAGAGAGTAAAGCTCTCTCTACACTCTCCCCCCATCCCAGAGACAGGGACAGCACAGGGTCAGATACAGAGTAAAGCTCCCTCTACACTGTCCCCCCCCATCCCAGGGACAGGGACAGCATGGGATTAGATACAGAGTAAAGCTCCCTCTACACTGTCCCCCCCATCCCAGGGACAGGGACAGTATGGGGTTAGAGACAGAGTAAAGTTCCCTCTACACTCTCCCCCCCATCCCAGGGACAGGGACAGTATGGGGTTAGATACAGAGTAAAGCTCCCTCTACACTGTCACCCCCATCCCAGGGACAAGGACAGTATGGGGTTAGAGACAGAGTAAAGTTCCCTCTACGCTGTCCCCCCCATACCAGGGACAGGGACAGCACGGGGTTAGATACAGAGTAAAGCTCCCTCTACACTGTCCTCTTATCCCAGGGACAGGGACAGCACAGGGTTAGATACAGAGTAAAGCTCCCTCTACACTGTCACCCCCATCCCAGGGACAGGGACAGCACGGGGTTAGATACAGAGTAAAGCTCCCTCTACACTGTCCCCCCCATCCCAGGGTCAGGGACAGCACGGGGTTAGATACAGAGTAAAGCTCCCTCTACACTGTCCCCCCCATCCCAGGGACAGGGACAGTATGGGGTTAGAGACAGAGTAAAGTTCCCTCTACACTCTCCCCCCCATCCCAGGGACAGGGACAGTATGGGGTTAGATACAGAGTAAAGCTCCCTCTACACTGTCACCCCCATCCCAGGGACAGGGACAGTATGGGGTTAGAGACAGAGTAAAGTTCCCTCTACGCTGTCCCCCCCATACCAGGGACAGGGACAGCACGGGGTTAGATACAGAGTAAAGCTCCCTCTACACTGTCACCCCCATCCCAGGGACAGGGACAGCACGGGGTTAGATACAGAGTAAAGCTCCCTCTACACTGTCCCCCCCATCCCAGGGACAGGGACAGCACGGGGTTAGATACAGAGTAAAGCTCCCTCTACACTGTCCCCCCCATCCCAGGGACAGGGACAGCACGGGGTTAGATACAGAGTAAAGCTCCCTCTACACTGTCACCCCCATCCCAGGGACAGGGACAGCACGGGGTTAGATACAGAGTAAAGCTCCCTCTACACTGTCCCCCCCATCCCAGGGTCAGGGACAGGACGGGGTTAGATACAGAGTAAAGCTCCCTCTACACTGTCCCCTTATCCCAGGCAGAGGGACAGTGCACAGAATGGGGTCCTGGCTCCCACGGGGAGTGGGGTAGGAGGAGAGGATGGAGTTTGTGACCTTACCCCTCATGATGTTACAGAGGAAGCTGAATTTCATGGGGAGGCAGAAGAGATGGTTGAACAGGGGCACCACCAGCTTGGTCATACAGGCCTTGTGTTTCTGAGCAAACCACTCCTTACATCGCTCGACGCCAAGGTTCACTACGTCTGGAAACGGAGACACGCCAGGTCAGTCACAACGAACTGGACACCAATGGTCAGCACTGACCCTCCGACAGCGCCCACTGCCTCAGCACTGACCCTCCCACAGCGCCCGCTCCCTCAGCGCTGACCCTCCCACAGCGCCCGCTCCCTCAGCACTGACCCTCGCACAGCACCCGCTCCCTCAGCACTGACCCTCCCACAGCACCCACTCCCTCAGCACTGACCCTCTGACAGCACCCACTCCCTCAGCACTGACCCTCCCACAGCGCCCACTCCCTCAGCACTGACCCTCCCACAGCGCCCACTCCCCCAGCACTGACCCTCCGACAGCGCCCACTCCCTCACACTGACCCTCCGACAGCGCACACTCCCTCAGCACTGACCCTCCAACAGCGCCCGCTCCCTCAGCACTGACCCTCTAACAGCACCCACTCCCTCAGTACTGACCCTCCCACAGCGCCCACTGCCTCAGCACTGACCCTCCCACAGCGCCCGCTCCCTCAGCACTGACCCTCCCACAGCAACCACTCCCTCAGCACTGACCCTCCCACAGCGCCCACTGCCTCAGCACTGACCCTCCCACAGCACCCACTCCCTCAGCACTGACCCTCCCACAGCACCCGCTCCCTCAGCACTGACCCTCCCACAGCGCCCACTGCCTCAGCACTGACCCTCCCACAGCACCCACTCCCTCAGCACTGACCCTCCCACAGCACCCACTCCCTCAGCACTGACCCTCCCACAGCGCCCACTCCCTCAGCACTGACCCTCTAACAGCACCCACTCCCTCAGTACTGACCCTCCCACAGCGCCCACTGCCTCAGCACTGACCCTCCGACAGTGCCCACTCCCTCAGCACTGACCCTCCCACAGCGCCCACTCCCTCAGCACTGACCCTCCGTCAGTGCCCACTCCCTCAGCACTGACCCTCCGACAGCACCCGCTCCCTCAGCACTGACCCTCCCACAGCACCCGCTCCCTCAGCACTGACCCTCCCACAGCACCCACTCCCTCAGCACTGACCCTCCGACAGCGCCCACTCCCTCAGCACTGACCCTCCCACAGCACCCGCTCCCTCAGCACTGACCCTCCCACAGCGCCCACTCCCTCAGCACTGACCCTCCGACAGTGCCCACTCCCTCAGCACTGACACTCCCACAGCACCCACTGCCTCAGCGCTGACCCTCCCACAAGCGCCCACTCCCCCAACACTGACCCTCCAACATCACCCACTCCCCCAGCACTGACCCTCCGACAGCACCCACTCCCTCAGCACTGACCCTCCCACAGCGCCAGCTCCCTCAGCACTGACCCTCCCACAGCGCCCACTCCCTCAGCACTGACCCTCCGACAGCACCCGCTCCCTCAGCACTGACCCTCCCACAGCGCCCGCTTCCTCAGCACTGACCCTCCGACAGCGCCCACTCCCTCAGCACTGACCCTCCGACAGCGCCCGCTCCCTCAGCACTGACCCTCTAACAGCACCCACTCCCTCAGTACTGACCCTCCCACAGCGCCCACTGCCTCAGCACTGACCCTCCCACAGCGCCCGCTCCCTCAGCACTGACCCTCCCACAGCACCCACTCCCTCAGCACTGACCCTCCCACAGCGCCCACTGCCTCAGCACTGACCCTCCCACAGCACCCACTCCCTCAGCACTGACCCTCCCACAGCACCCGCTCCCTCAGCACTGACCCTCCCACAGCGCCCACTGCCTCAGCACTGACCCTCCCACAGCACCCACTCCCTCAGCACTGACCCTCCCACAGCACCCACTCCCTCAGCACTGACCCTCCCACAGCGCCCACTCCCTCAGCACTGACCCTCTAACAGCACCCACTCCCTCAGTACTGACCCTCCCACAGCGCCCACTGCCTCAGCACTGACCCTCCGACAGTGCCCACTCCCTCAGCACTGACCCTCCCACAGCGCCCACTCCCTCAGCACTGACCCTCCGTCAGTGCCCACTCCCTCAGCACTGACCCTCCGACAGCACCCGCTCCCTCAGCACTGACCCTCCCACAGCACCCGCTCCCTCAGCACTGACCCTCCCACAGCACCCACTCCCTCAGCACTGACCCTCCGACAGCGCCCACTCCCTCAGCACTGACCCTCCCACAGCACCCGCTCCCTCAGCACTGACCCTCCCACAGCGCCCACTCCCTCAGCACTGACCCTCCGACAGTGCCCACTCCCTCAGCACTGACACTCCCACAGCACCCACTGCCTCAGCGCTGACCCTCCCACAAGCGCCCACTCCCCCAACACTGACCCTCCGACATCACCCACTCCCCCAGCACTGACCCTCCGACAGCGCCAGCTCCCTCAGCACTGACCCTCCCACAGCGCCCACTCCCTCAGCACTGACCCTCCGACAGCACCCGCTCCCTCAGCACTGACCCTCCCACAGCGCCCGCTTCCTCAGCACTGACCCTCCGACAGCGCCCACTCCCTCAGCACTGACCCTCCGACAGCGCCCGCTCCCTCAGCACTGACCCTCCGACAGCACCCACTCCCTCAGCACTGACCCTCCGACAGCGCCCGCTCCCTCAGCACTGACCCTCCCACAGCGCCTGCTTCCTCAGCGCTGTTTGTGGGTGTGGGGTAGGGGGTGGAGGGAGGGGTGTGTTTGTGGATGTGGGGTGGGGGGGTAGGGGGAAAGGGTTTTTGTGGGTTTGGGGTATTTGTGGGTGTGGGGCGGGGGGTGGAGGGAGGGAGTGTTTATGGGTGGGGCGGGGGGTGGAGGGAGGAGGGTGTTTGTAGGTGTGGGGGGTGGACAGAGTTGGGTGTTTGTGGGTGTCGGGCGGGGGGTGTTTGTGGGTGTGGGGTGGGGGTGTGGGGGAGGGGGTGTTTGTAGGTGTGGGGAGGGGATTTTTTGTGGGTGTGGGGTGGGGAGTGTGGTGGAAGGGTGGTGTTTGTGGCTGTGGGGGGGTGGAGGGCGGGGGGTGGTGTTGGGAGTGGGGCGGGGGGGTGGGGGAAGGGGGGTGTTTGTGGGTGTGGGGGGTGGAGGGAGGGGGTGTTTGTAAGTGTGGGGGGGGTGGAGTCAGGGGGGTGTTTGTGGGTGTGGGGCGAGGTGTGGGGGATGGGGGCGTTTGTGGATGTGGGGCGGGGGGTGTTTGTGGGTGTGGGGCGGGGGGTGTTGTGGGTGTGGGGCGGGGGGTGGGGGAGTGGAGTGTTTGTGGGAGTGGGGCGGGGGGTGTTTGTGGGTGTGGGGGTGGAGGGGGGGTGTTTGTGGGTGTGGGGCAGGGGGTGGAGGGAGAGGAGTGTTTGTGGGTGTGGGTCGGGGGTGGATGGAGGGGGGTAATTTGTGGGTGTGGGGTGTAGGGTTAAGGGAGGGGGTGTTTTTAGATGCGGGGCGGGGGTGTGGGGCTGGGGGGGTTGTGGGTGTGGGTGAGGGTTGTGGGGAGGGGGGTGTTTGTGAGTGTGGGGTGGGTGTTGGGGGAGGGGGGTGTTTATGGGTGTGGGGCGGGGGGTGTTTGTGGGTGTGGGGGGAGGGGTGGAGAGAGGGGGGTGTTTGTGAGTGTGGGGCGGGGGTGGAGGGAGGGGAGTTTTGTGGGTTTGGGATGGAGGGTGTTTGTGAGTGGGGGGGGTGTTTGTGGGGGTGGGTGGGGGGGTTGTTTGTGGGTGGGGGAAGGGGTGTTTGTTGGGGGTGGGGGCAGTGGTTGGTTGTGGGTGTGAGACGGGGGGTGTTTGTGGGTGGGGGGAGGGGTTGTTTGTGGGTGGTGGGGGGAGGGGGGTGTTTTTGGGTGGGGGAGGGGGATGTTTGTGGGGGAGAGTTTTGTTTGTGGGTGTCGGGCGGGGGGTGGAGTGAGGGGGGTGTTTGTGGGTGTGGGGCGGGGTGGAGGGTGGGGGGTGTTTGTGGGTGTGGGACTGGGGGTGGGTGGAGGGGGTGTTTGTGGGTGTGGGGCGGGATGGGGGAGGAGGGTATTTGTGAGTGTGGGGCTGGGGGTGGGGGGAGGGAGTTGTTTGTGGGTGTGGAACAAAGGGTGAAGGGAGGGGAGTGTTTGTGGGTGTTGGGCGGGGGGGCAGAGGGAGGGGGTGTTTGTGGGTGTGGGGCGGGGGGCAGAGGGAGGGGGTGTTTGTGGGTGTTGGGCGGGGGGGCAGAGGGAGGGGGTGTTTGTGGGTGTGGGGAGTTTGGGGAAGGGGGGTGTTTGTGGGCGTGGGGCGAGGAGGTTGGGGGAGGGGGTTGTTAGTGGGTGTGGGGCGGGGGGTGGAGGGAGTGGGGTGTTTCTAGGTGTGGGGCGGGGGCATTTGTGGGTGTAGGTGTGGGGGAGGGGGTGATTGTGGGTGTGGAGCAGGGGGGTGGAGGGAGGGGGGTGTTTGTGGTGTGGGGCAGGGGGGTGGAGGGAGGGGGGTGTTTGTGGGTGTGGGGCAGGGGGGTGGAGGGAGGGGGGTGTTTGTGGGTGTGGGGCAGGGGGGTGGACGGAGGGGGGTGTTTGTGGGTGTGGGGCAGGGGGGTGGAGGGAGGGGGGTGTTTGTGGGTGTGGGGCAGGGGGGTGGAGGGAGGGGGGTGTTTGTGGGTGTGGGGCAGGGGGGTGGAGGGAGGGGGGTGTTTGTGGGTGTGGGGCAGGGGGGTGGAGGGAGGGGGGTGTTTGCGGGTGTGGGGCAGGGGGGTGGAGGGAGGGGGGTGTTTGTGGGTGTGGGGCAGGGGGGTGGAGGGAGGGGGGTGTTTGTGGGTGTGGGGCAGGGGGGTGGACGGAGGGGGGTGTTTGTGGGTGTGGGGCAGGGGGGTGGAGGGAGGGGGGTGTTTGCGGGTGTGGGGCAGGGGGGTGGAGGGAGGGGGGTGTTTGCGGGTGTGGAGCAGGGGGGTGGACGGAGGGGGGTGTTTGTGGGTGTGGGGCAGGGGGTGGAGGGAGGGGGGTGTTTGTGGGTGTGGGGCAGGGGGGTGGAGGGAGGGGGGTGTTTGTGGTGTGGGGCGGGGGGGTGGACGGAGGGGGGTGTTTGTGGGTGTGGGGCGGGGTGGAGGGTGGGGGGTGTTTGTGGGTGTGGGACTGGGGGTGGGTGGAGGGGGTGTTTGTGGGTGTGGGGCGGGATGGGGGAGGAGGGTATTTGTGAGTGTGGGGCTGGGGGTGGGGGGAGGGAGTTGTTTGTGGGTGTGGAACAAAGGGTGAAGGGAGGGGAGTGTTTGTGGGTGTTGGGCGGGGGGGCAGAGGGAGGGAGTGTTTGTGGGTGTTGGGCGGGGGGGCAGAGGGAGAGGGGTGTTTGTGGGTGTGGGGGTGGAGTCAAGGGGTGTTTGTGGGTGTGGGGCGAGGTGTGGGGCGAGGTGTGGGGGGTGGGCGCGTTTGTGGATGTGGGGCAGGGCTGTTTTTGCGTATGGGGCGGGGGAATTTGTGGGTGTGGACATTGGAGGGGGGGGGAATTTGTGCGTGTGGGGGGGTGGAGGGAGGGGAGTGTTTGTGGGTTTGGGGGTTGAAGGGAGGGGGGTGTTTGTGGGTGTGGGGCAGGGGGGTGGGGGAGAGGGGTGTTTGTGGGTGTGGGGCGGGGGTGTTTGTGGGTGTGGAGGTGGAGGGGGGTGTTTGTGGGTGTGGGGCAGGGGGGTGGAGGGAGGGGGGTGTTTGTGGGTGTGGGGCAGGGGGGTGGAGGGAGGGGGGTGTTTGCGGGTGTGGGGCAGGGGGGTGGAGGGAGGGGGGTGTTTGTGGGTGTGGGGCAGGGGGGTGGACGGAGGGCGGTGTTTGTGGGTGTGGGGCAGGGGGGTGGAGGGAGGGGGGTGTTTGCGGGTGTGGGGCAGGGGGGTGGAGGGAGGGGGGTGTTTGTGGGTGTTGGGCAGGGGGGTGGAGGGAGGGGGGTGTTTGCGGGTGTGGAGCAGGGGGGTGGACGGAGGGGGGTGTTTGTGGGTGTGGGGCAGGGGGTGGAGGAGGGGGGTGTTTGTGGGTGTGGGGCAGGGGGGTGGAGGGAGGGGGGTGTTTGTGGTGTGGGGCGGGGGGGTGGACGGAGGGGGGTGTTTGTGGGTGTGGGGCGGGGTGGAGGGTGGGGGGTGTTTGTGGGTGTGGGACTGGGGGTGGGTGGAGGGGGTGTTTGTGGGTGTGGGGCGGGATGGGGGAGGAGGGTATTTGTGAGTGTGGGGCTGGGGGTGGGGGGAGGGAGTTGTTTGTGGGTGTGGAACAAAGGGTGAAGGGAGGGGAGTGTTTGTGGGTGTTGGGCGGGGGGGCAGAGGGAGGGAGTGTTTGTGGGTGTTGGGCGGGGGGGCAGAGGGAGAGGGGTGTTTGTGGGTGTGGGGGGTGGAGTCAAGGGGTGTTTGTGGGTGTGGGGCGAGGTGTGGGGCGAGGTGTGGGGGGTGGGCGCGTTTGTGGATGTGGGGCAGGGCTGTTTTTGCGTATGGGGCGGGGGAATTTGTGGGTGTGGACATTGGAGGGGGGGGGAATTTGTGCGTGTGGGGGGGTGGAGGGAGGGGAGTGTTTGTGGGTTTGGGGGTTGAAGGGAGGGGGGTGTTTGTGGGTGTGGGGCAGGGGGGTGGGGGAGAGGGGTGTTTGTGGGTGTGGGGCGGGGGGTGTTTGTGGGTGTGGAGGTGGAGGGGGGTGTTTGTGGGTGTGAGGCAGGGGGTGGAGGGTGGTGGGTATTTGTGGGTGTGGGGCAGGGGGGTGGAGGGAGGGGAATGTTTGTGGGTGTGGGGCGGGGGGGTGGGGGGATGGGGGTGTTTGTGGGTGTGGTGCTGGGGGTGGATGGAGGGGGGTGTTTGTGGGTGTGGGGCAGGGGGTGGAGGGAGGGGGGTATTTGTGGTTGTGGGGCGGGGGGTGGATGGGGGGGTGTTTGTGGGTGTGGGGCAGGGGGGTGGAGGGAGGGGGGTGTTTGTGGGTGTGGGGCGGGGGGTGGGGGGATGGGGGTGTTTGTGGGTGTGGGGCGGGGGGTGGGGGGATGGGGGTGTTTGTGGGTGTGGGGTGGGGGGTGGGGGTAGGCGAGTGTTTGTGGGTGTGGGGCGGGGGGTGGGGGGATGGGGGTGTTTGTGGGTGTGGGGCGGGGGGTGGGGGGATGGGGGTGTTTGTGGGTGTGGGGTGGGGGGATGGGGGGATGGGGGTGTTTGTGGGTGTGGGGCGGGGGGTGGGGGGATGGGGGTGTTTGTGGGTGTGGGGTGGGGGGTGGGGGTAGGCGAGTGTTTGTGGGTGTGGGGCGGGGGGTGGGGGGATGGGGGTGTTTGTGGGTGTGGGGCAGGGGGTGGGGGGATGGGGGTGTTTGTGGGTGTGGGGTGGGGGGTGGGGGGATGGGGGTGTTTGTGGGTGTGGGGCAGGTGGGTGGAGGGAGGGGGGTGTTTGTGGGTGTGGGGCAGGTGGGTGGAGGGAGGGGGGTGTTTGTGGGTGTGGGGCAGGTGGGTGGAGGGAGGGGGGTGTTTGTGGGTGTGGGGCAGGTGGGTGGAGGGAGGGGGGTGTTTGTGGGTGTGGGGCAGGGGGGTGGAGGTAGGGGAGTGTGTGTGAGTGTGGGGCGGGGGGTGGGGGGATGGGGGTGTTTATGGATGTGGGGCGGGGGCGGAGGGAGGGGGTGTTAATGGGTGTGGGGGGTGGGGTGTTTGTGGGTGTGGGCCGGGGAGTGGAGGGAGAGGAGTTTTGTGGGTTTGGGACGGGGCGCATCTGTGGGTGTAGGGGAGGGGGTTGTTTGTGGGTGGTGGGGGGAGGGGGTGTTTTTGGGGGGTGGGGGGACGGTTTTGTTTGTGGGTGTGGGGGAGGGGGTTGTTTGTGGGTGTGGGGGAGGGGGTTTGTTTGTGGGTGGTGGGGGGAGGGGGTGTTTTTGGGGGGTGGGGGGGACAGTTTTGTTTGTGGGTGTGGGGAGGGGGTTGTTTGTGGGTGGTGTGGGGGAGGGGGTTGTTTGTGGGGGGTGGGGGGACGGTTTTGTTTGTGGGTGTGGGGGAGGGGGGTGTTTGTGGGTGTGGGGTGGGGGGGGTGGAGGGGGGTGTGGGGTGGGGGGGGTGATTGTGGGTGTGGGGGAGGGGGGTGTTTGTGGGTGTGGGGGAGGGGGGTGTTTGTGGGTGTGGGGGAGGGGGGTGTTTGTGGGTGTGGGGTGGGGGGGGTGGAGGGGGGTGTGGGGTGGGGGGGGTGATTGTGGGTGTGGGGGAGGGGGGTGTTTGTGGGTGTGGGGGAGGGGGTGTTTGTGGGTGCGGGGGAGGGGGGTGTTTGTGGGTGTGGGGGAGGGGGGTGTTTGTGGGTGTGGGGTGGGGGGGGTGGAGGGGGGTGTGGGGTGGGGGTGGGTGTTTGTGGGTGTGGGGTGGGGGGTTGGAGGGGGGTGTGGGGTGGGGGGGGGTGTTTGTGGGTGTGGGGTGGGGGGGGTGGGGGATGGGGGTGTTTGTGGGTGTGGGGTGGGGGGGGTGGAGGGGGGTGTGGGGTGGGGGGGGGTGTTTGTGGGTGTGGGGTGGGGGGGGGTGGGGGAGGGGGGTGTTTGTGGGTGTGGGGTGGGGGGGGTGGAGGGGGGTGTGGGGTGGGGGGGGTGTTTGTGGGTGTGGGGGGGGGGTGGGGGGGTGGGGGAGGGGGGTGTTTGTGGGTGTGGGGTGGGGGGGGTGGAGGGGGGTGTGGGGTGGGGGGGGTGTTTGTGGGTGTGGGGGAGGGGGGTGTTTGTGGGTGTGGGGTGGGGGGGGTGGAGGGGGGTGTGGGGTGGGGGGGGTGTTTGTGGGTGTGGGGTGGGGGGGGGTGGGGGAGGGGGGTGTTTGTGGGTGTGGGGTGGGGGGGGTGGAGGGGGGTGTGGGGTGGGGGTGGGTGTTTGTGGGTGTGGGGTGGGGGGGGTGGAGGGGGGTGTGGGGTGGGGGGGGTGGAGGGGGGTGTGGGGTGGGGGGGGTGTTTGTGGGTGTGGGGTGGGGGGGGGTGGGGGAGGGGGTGTTTGTGGGTGTGGGGTGGGGGGGGTGGAGGGGGGTGTGGGGTGGGGGGGGGTGTTTGTGGGTGTGGGGGGGGTGGTGGGGGAGCTGCTTTGTCCCCGGACGGTATCGAGCTTCTCGAGTGATGTCAGAGCTGCCCCCCCCCCTCCCCGTCCAGGGGTGAGTGGGGAGTATTCCCTCACCCCCCCCTGACTCGTGCCTTATAGAACATTGACCATAGAACATCCCAGCGTAGTGCAGGCCCTTCGGCCCTCCATGTTGTGCTGGCCTGTGGACCCAACCTGAAGCCCATCTAACCTACACCATTCCCTTCTCGCCCATATGCCCATCCAATGCCCATTTAAATGCCCTTAAGGTTGGTGAGTCTACTCCTGTTACAGGCAGTGCGTTCCACGCCCCTCCTACTCTCTGAGTAAAGAAACTACCCCTGACATCTGTCCTACATCCATCTTCCCTCAAGTTAAAGCTGTGTCCCCTCGTGTTAGCCATCACCGTCCAAGGGAAATGGCTCTCCATGTCCACCCTCTCGAACCCTCTGATTATCTCATATGTCTCCATTAAGTCACCTCTCCACCTTCTTCTCTCTAACAGCCTCAAGTCCCTCAGCCTTTCCCCGTAAGACCTTCCCTCCAGACCAGGCAACATCCTGGTAAATCTCCTCTGAACCCTTTCCAAATCTTCCACATCCTCCCTATAACGCGGTGACCAGAACTGTACCCAATACTCCAAGTGTGATCCCACCAGAGTTGTGTACAGCTGTAGCATAACCTCGTGGCTCCGAAACTCGATCCCTCTCCCAATAACACACTGTACGCCTTCTTAACAACCCTGTCAACCTGGGTGGGCAACTTCCAGGGGTCTCTGTACATGGACACCAAGATCTCTCTGCTCATCCACACTGCCAAGAATCTTCCCATTAGCCCAGTACTCTGCATTCCTGTTACTCCTTCCAAAGTGAATCATCTCACACATTTCTGCATTAAACTCCATTTGCCACCCCTCAGCCCAGCTCTTCAGCTTATCCATGTCTCTCTCTAACCTGCAACATCCTTCAGCACTATCCACAACTCCACCGACCTTCGTGTCATCCGCAAATTTACTAACCCACCCTTCTCCGCCCTCATCCAGGTTGTTTATAAAAATGACAAACAGCAGTGATCCCAAAACAGATCCTTGCGGTACCCCACTAGTAACTGAACTCCGGGATGGACATTTCCCGTCAACCACCACCCTCTGTCTTCTTTCAGCGAGCCAATTTCTGATCCAAACCGTTAAATCACCCTCAATCCCATGCCTCTGTATTTTGTGCAGTAGCCTACCGTGGGGAACCTTATCAAACACCTTACTGAGATCCATATACACCACATCCACCACTTTACCCTCATCCACCTGGTTGGTCACCTTCTCAAAGAACTCAATAAGGTTTGTGAGGCATGACCTACCCTTCACAAAACCATGTTGACCATTCCTAATCAACTTATTCCTTTCTAGATGATTAGGAATCCTATCTCTTATAATCCTTTCCAACTCTTTACCCACAACCGTAGTAAGGCTCAGTGGTCTATAATTACCGGGGGTTGTCTCTACTCCCCTTCTTGAACAAGGGAGCAACATTTGCTAACCTCCAGTCTTCTGGCATTATTCATGACGACATAAAGATCAAAGCCAAAGGCTCTACAATTTCCTCCCTGGCTTCCCAGAGAATCCGAGGATAAATCCCATCTGGCCCAGGGGATTTATCTATTTTTACACTTTCCAGGATGGCTAACATCTCCCCCTGATGCACCTCAATCCCATCTAGTCTGGTCACCTGTATCTCAGTATTCACCCCAACCACATTGTCTTTTTCCAGTGTCGATTGTGTGGCAGGAGTCAGTGATGGTAACGCCATTGAACGTCAAGGGGGCGGTGGTTAGATTCTCTCTCAAAGTGAACCCCCAGGATGTTGATAGTGGGGGGGGGGGGGATTCAGTGATGGTAACGCCATTGAACGTCAAGGGGGCGATGGTTAGATTCTCTCTCAATGGGAACCCCCAGGATGTTGATAGTTGGGGGGGGGGGGGGGGGGGATTCAGTGATGGTAACACCATTGAACGTCAAGGGGGCGATGGATAGATTCTCTCTCAATGGGAACCCCCAGGATGTTGATAGTGGGGGGGGGGGGGATTCAGTGATGGTAACACCATTGAACATCAAGGGGGCGATGGTTAGATTCTCTCTCAATGGGAACCCCCAGGATGTTGATAGTGGGGGGGGGGGATTCAGTGATGGTAACGCCATTGAACGTCAAGGGGGCGATGGTTAGATTCTCTCTCGATGGGAACCCCCAGGATGTTGATAGTGGGGGGGGAATTCAGTGATGGTAACACCATTGAACATCAAGGGGGCAATGGTTAGATTCTCTCTCAATGGGAACCCCCAGGATGTTGATAGTGGGGGAGGGGGGGGGGGGGGATTCAGTGATGGTAACACCATTGAACATCAAGGGGGCGATGGTTAGATTCTCTCTCAATGGGAACCCCCAGGATGTTGATAGTGGGGGGGGGGGATTCAGTGATGGTAACGCCATTGAACGTCAAGGGGGCGATGGTTAGATTCTCTCTCAATGGGAACCCCCAGGATGTTGATAGTGGTGGGGGGGGGGGAATTCAGTGATGGTAACGCCATTGAACGTCAAGGGGGTGATGGTTAGATTCTCTCTCAATGGGAGCCCCCAGGATGTTGATAGTGGGGGGGATTCAGTGATGGTAACACCATTGAACATCAAGGGGGCGATGGTTAGATTCTCTGTCGAACCCCCTCCCTCTGCCCCCTCCCTGAGGCTGGAAAAGAGGGTAAAAGCTGTAGGGGGGTTGTTTCTCGGGGATAGGGAATGGGGGGAGGGGGGTCATGGAGGAGGGGGAGATGGACTCACATTCACAACGCATCTTGGTCCTGAGCTCATACAGGGTCTGGGTGGAGACGTTGCGCTGCCGTTCACTGGGATCCCGGGAGATATCGTATCCCTGTTCCGAGATAATCTGATCGTTCACTGTCCGGAATTTAGACTTCACTTTCTGCGTCTCTTCCCCAAAATCCTTCCCATTTTCCTGGAGTGGAGAGAGGGAGAGAGAGAGAGGGAGAGGGGGAGAGCTGGAGGACACACAGACAGAGAGAGAGAGTCTGGTGGAGAGAGAAACAGAGAGAGGGGGAGGGGGAGTGCTGGAGGAGAGGCGGGCGGAGAGAGAGCTGGAGAAGAGAGAGAGAGAGAGCTGGAGGAGAGAGGGAGAGAGTGAGAGCTGGAGGAGAGAGAGAGAGAGCTGGAGGAGAGAGGGAGTGAGAGCTGGAGGAGAGGGAGAGAGAGCTGGAGGAGAGAGGGAGAGAGTGAGAGCTGGAGGAGAGAGAGAGAGAGAGCTGGAGGAGAGAGGGAGAGAGTGAGAGCTGGAGGAGAGAGAGAGAGAGCTGGAGGAGAGAGGAGAGAGTGAGAGCTGGAGGAGAGAGAGAGAGAGCTGGAGGAGAGAGGGAGAGAGTGAGAGCTGGAGGACAGAGAGAGAGAGAGAGCTGGAGGAGAGAGGGAGAGAGTGAGAGCTGGAGGAGAGAGAGAGAGAGCTGGAGGAGAGAGGGAGAGAGTGAGAGCTGGAGGAGAGGGAGAGAGTGAGAGCTGGAGGAGAGAGAGAGAGAGAGAGAGGGAGAGGTGGAGGACAGAGAGGGAGAGAGAGCTGGAGGAGAGAGAGGGAGAGAGGGAGGGAGGAGAGAGCGAGGGAGAGAGAGCTGGAGGAGGGAGAGCTGGAGGACAGAGAGGGAGAGGGAGGGAGACAGCTAGAGGAGAGAGAGGGAGAGAGAGAGGGAGAGAGAGCTGGAGGAGGAAGGGAGAGCTGGGGGGGAGAGAGAGAAAGGGAGAGAGTGGGAGACAGAGAGGGAGATGAGGAGGGAGAGAGAGAGGGAAACAGATTGAGGAACAGCAGAGAGAGGGTGAAGGGGCGCGTGTCGAGTTGACAATGCCAGGGGATTGGCGGAGGTGACCGGGGGAGAGAGGGGAGGGCTGGATTGGAGAAGGAATGCGAGAGAGAGAGAGAGAGAGAGAGAGAGAGAGGGTGCGAGGGTGGGACTGTGTGGAAAACATTTGTAGGAGGGTGTGGATGTGGATAAAAGCAGGGATAGTCTGCAGAGGGGTACAGACGGGCGAAAGTGTGGCCGATGGAATATAATTGGCCGAGATGGGAGGTGACAGAGAAGAACAGAGGAGTGGAAAATTATTTCAAACGGCGAAAGACTGCGGAAAGCTACAGCCCGGAGGGGTTTTTGGGAGTCCTGGCGCATGAGTCACAGAACGCTGGCATTCCCAGATGGCCTTTATTCCGATGGGAAGGGGGTGTAACGCAGCCAAGCCGGGATACTGTGTACGGTTTCGGGGCCCCGTATCTAAGAAATGATAGAGCCAGAGACTATTCACTCGGCCGAGGGACGGTCTGACGAGGAGGAGGGTGACGAGGTTGGGGCTGAGGGGAGACCTTACTGAAGACTCTCCGGGGGTCGGGGGGAGGCAGAGGGACATTGACAGGGGAGAGATGTGGAGAGGGTGTTCCCCCTTTGTGTGTGGGAGCATCATCTCAGAGTAAGGGGTCCCCCACTGATGGGCAGGGGTCTCTCCACTGTTCAAAGGGGGAGAGAATATGTGAACATCGGGGTACAGTTAGTAAGTTTGCAGGTGACACCAAACTTGGAGGTGTAGTGGACAGCGAAGAGGGTTACCTCAGATTACAACAGGATCTGGACCAGATGGGCCAATGGGCTGAGAAGTGACAGATGGAGTTTAATTCAGATAAATGTGAGGTGCTGCATTTTGGGAAAGCAAATCTTAGCAGGACTTATACACTTAATGGTAAGGTCCTAGGGAGTGTTGCTGAACAAAGAGGCCTTGGAATGCAGGTTCATAGCTCCTTGAAAGTGGAGTCGCAGGTAGATAGGATAGTGAAGAAGGCGTTTGGTATGCTTTCCTTTATTGGTCAGAGTATTGAGTCCAGGAGTTGGGAGGTCATGTTGCGGCTGTACAGGTCATTGGTTAGGCCACTGTTGGAATATTGCGTGCAATTCTGGTCTCCTTCCTATCGGAAAGATGTTGTGAAACTTGAAAGGGTTCAGAAACGATTTACAAGGATGTTGGAGGGTTTGAGCTACAGGGAGAGGCTGAACAGGCTGGGGCTGTTTTCCCTGGAGCGTCGGAGGCTGAGGGGGTGACCATATAGAGGTTTATAAAATCATGAGGGGCATGGATAGGGTAAATAGGCAATGTCCTTTTCCCTGGGGTGGGTGAGTCCAGAACTAGAGGGGCATAGGTTTAGGGTGAGAGGGGAAAGGGACCTGAGGGGCAACTTTTTCATGCAGAGGGTGGTGCGTGTGTGGAATGAGCTGCCAGAGGAAGTGGTGGAGGCTGGTACAATGACAACATTTAAAAGGCATCTGGATGGGGACATGGATAGGGAGGGATTGGAGGGATATGGGCCCAGTGCTGGCAAATGGCTGGATTAGGTTAGGATATCTGGGTCGGCATGGACAAGTTGGGCCGAAGGGTCTGTTTCTGTGCTGTACTTCTCTATGACTCTCTTGGCAGCGTAATGGGTATTGAAGGCTGAGACGGAAAGCTTTTTTATTCGGTTGGGGTAGGGAAAGTGAGGAGGGGGGTGTCACGGGGCAGACTTAGGACCAAGCATTTGATAGGGAAGGGGAGAGGGAGAGAGAAGAGGAGGGACTGGGGAGGGTAGGGGGGGGGGGGGGGCAAGGGGGAGGGGGATGGGGGGAGAGAGTGAGAGAGAGAGAGTGTGTGGAGGAGAGAGCTGGAGGAGAGAGAGAGAGAGAGAGAAAGAGGAAGAGAGAGAGACAGACAGAGACAGAGAGAAAGAGGGAGACAGAGAGAGACAGACAGAGGGAGACAGACAGAGAGAGAGAGACAGACAGACAGGCAGAGACAGAGAGAGAGAGAGAGACAGAGAGAAAGAGGGAGACAGAGAGAGAGAGACAGACAGACAGAGACAGAGAGACAGAGACAGAGAGAGACAGAGAGAGACAGAGAGAGAGAGAGACAGAGACAGAGAGAGCGAGAGTGGGAAGGAGGGGAGAGGTTCAGGCCTGACCTGCTCCCCGTCCCCCTGCTGTACCTTCATGTTGCGAATGATCTGTCTGAGGGGATTGAGCATCATCTTCCAGAGTCGCTTGGTGTAGTTAATCTGTAACTCGACAGTACAGCTAACCGACTCACCCACAACCTCCACGTTCCTCTGCACGTTGTACACAGGCCCTAGGCAGGGGAGACCGCAGGGTCAGGGTCAGGGGAGACCGCAGGGTCAGGGTCAGGGACAGGGGCAGGGTCAGGGGCAGGGGAGACCGCAGGGTCAGGGGCAGGGGAGACCGCAGGGTCAGGGTCAGGGACAGGGTCAGGGTCAGGGGCAGGGGAGACCGCAGGGTCAGGGGCAGGGGAGACCGCAGGGTCAGGGGCAGGGGAGACCGCAGGGTCAGGGTCAGGGACAGGGGACAGGGTCAGGGGCAGGGGCAGGGTCAGGGTCAGGGACAGGGTCAGGGGCAGGGAAAGGGTCAGGGGCAGGGGCAGGGTCAGGGTCAGGGACAGGGTCAGGGTCAGGGTCAGGGTCAGGGTCAGGGGCAGGGTCAGGGTCAGGGACAGGGTCAGGGTCAGGGTCAGGGTCAGGGGCAGGGTCAGGGTCAGGGGCAGGGTCAGGGGCAGGGTCAGGGTCAGGGGCAGGGGACAGGGGACAGGGGACAGGGGACAGGGGACAGGGGACAGGGGACGGAGGGAGACGGGAAAGGACCGGGCACAAGACACACACTCCCCCCTCCCCCCACACACACACTCCCCCCTCCCCACACACACACACTCCCCCCTCCCCACACACACACACTCCCCCCCTCCCCACACACACACACTCCCCCCTCCCCACACACACACACTCCCCCCTCCCCACACACACACACTCCCCCCTCCCCACACACACACACTCCCCCCCTCCCCACACACACACACTCCCCCCT
>NW_028270188.1:55555185-55681920 GCF_037043375.1 Chiloscyllium plagiosum
TCTCTCTCTGTCCCTCATCTCTCTCTCTCTCTCTGTCCCCCATCTCTCTCTCTCTCTCTCTCTCTGTCCCCCATCTCTCTCTCTGTCTCTCTCTCTCTCTGTCCCCCATCTCTCTCTGTCTCTCTCTCTCTCTCTGTCCCCCATCTCTCTCTCTCTGTCCCCCATCTCTCTCTCTCTGTCCCCCATCTCTCTCTCTCTGTCCCCCATCTCTCTCTCTCTGTCCCCCATCTCTCTCTCTCTGTCCCCCATCTCTCTCTCTCTGTCCCCCATCTCTCTCTCTCTGTCCCCCATCTCTCTGTCCCCCATCTCTCTGTCCCCCATCTCTCTGTCCCCCATCTCTCTGTCCCCCATCTCTCTGTCCCCCATCTCTCTGTCCCCCATCTCTCTGTCCCCATCTCTCTGTCCCCCATCTCTCTGTCCCCCATCTCTCTGTCCCCCATCTCTCTGTCCCCCATCTCTCTGTCCCCCATCTCTCTGTCCCCCATCTCTCTGTCCCCCATCTCTCTGTCCCCCATCTCTCTGTCCCCCATCTCTCTGTCCCCCGTCTCTCTGTCCCCCACCTCTCTGTCCCCCGTCTCTCTGTCCCCCGTCTCTCTGTCCCCCGTCTCTCTGTCCCCCGTCTCTCTGTCCCCCGTCTCTCTCTCTGTCCCCCGTCTCTCTCTCTGTCCCCCGTCTCTCTCTCTGTCCCCCGTCTCTCTCTCTGTCCCCCGTCTCTCTCTCTGTCCCCCGTCTCTCTCTCTGTCCCCCGTCTCTCTCTCTGTCCCCCGTCTCTCTCTCTGTCCCCCGTCTCTCTCTCTGTCCCCCGTCTCTCTCCCCTCTGTCCCCCGTCTCTCTCTCCCTCTGTCCCCCGTCTCTCTCTCCCTCTGTCCCCCGTCTCTCTCTCCCTCTGTCCCCCGTCTCTCTCTCCCTCTGTCCCCCGTCTCTCTCTCTCCTCTGTCCCCCGTCTCTCTCTCTCTCTGTCCCCCGTCTCTCTCTCTCTCTGTCCCCCGTCTCTCTCTCTCTCTGTCCCCCGTCTCTCTCTCTCTCTGTCCCCCGTCTCTCTCTCTCTCTGTCCCCCGTCTCTCTCTCTCTCTGTCCCCCGTCTCTCTCTCTCTCTGTCCCCCGTCTCTCTCTCTCTCTGTCCCCCGTCTCTCTCTCTCTCTGTCCCCCGTCTCTCTCTCTCTCTGTCCCCCGTCTCTCTCTCTCTCTGTCCCCCGTCTCTCTCTCTCTCTGTCCCCCGTCTCTCTCTCTCTCTGTCCCCCGTCTCTCTCTCTCTCTGTCCCCCGTCTCTCTCTCTCTCTGTCCCCCGTCTCTCTCTCTCTCTGTCCCCCGTCTCTCTCTCTCTCTGTCCCCCGTCTCTCTCTCTCTCTGTCCCCCGTCTCTCTCTCTCTCTGTCCCCCGTCTCTCTCTCTCTCTGTCCCCCGTCTCTCTCTCTCTCTGTCCCCCGTCTCTCTCTCTCTCTGTCCCCCGTCTCTCTCTCTCTCTGTCCCCCGTCTCTCTCTCTCTCTGTCCCCCGTCTCTCTCTCTCTCTGTCCCCCGTCTCTCTCTCTCTCTGTCCCCCGTCTCTCTCTCTCTCTGTCCCCGTCTCTCTCTCTCTCTGTCCCCGTCTCTCTCTCTCTCTGTCCCCCGTCTCTCTCTCTCTCTGTCCCCCGTCTCTCTCTCTCTCTGTCCCCCGTCTCTCTCTCTCTCTGTCCCCCGTCTCTCTCTCTCTCTGTCCCCGTCTCTCTCTCTCACCCCCCTCACCTCTCTCTGTCCCCCGTCTCTCTCTCCTCTGTCCCCCGTCTCTCTCTCCCTCTGTCCCCCGTCTCTCTCTCCCTCTGTCCCCCGTCTCTCTCTCCCTCTGTCCCCCGTCTCTCTCTCCCTCTGTCCCCCGTCTCTCTCTCTCTCTGTCCCCCGTCTCTCTCTCTCTCTGTCCCCCGTCTCTCTCTCTCTCTGTCCCCCGTCTCTCTCTCTCTCTGTCCCCCGTCTCTCTCTCTCTCTGTGTCCCCCGTCTCTCTCTCTCTCTGTCCCCCGTCTCTCTCTCTCTCTGTCCCCCGTCTCTCTCTCTCTCTGTCCCCCGTCTCTCTCTCTCTCTGTCCCCCGTCTCTCTCTCTCTCTGTCCCCCGTCTCTCTCTCTCTCTGTCCCCCGTCTCTCTCTCTCTCTGTCCCCCGTCTCTCTCTCTCTCTGTCCCCCGTCTCTCTCTCTCACCCCCCTCACCTCTCTCTGTCCCCCGTCTCTCTCTCCCTCTGTCCCCCGTCTCTCTCTCTCTGTCCCCCGTCTCTCTCTCCCTCTGTCCCCCGTCTCTCTCTCTCTCTGTCCCCCGTCTCTCTCTCTCTCTGTCCCCCGTCTCTCTCTCTCTCTCTGTCCCCCGTCTCTCTCTCACCCCCCTCACCTCTCTCTGTCCCCCCCCCGCCCTCGCCTTCTGACGCGAGCAGCCTTGTCCCACCCCCACCCCCAGCCCCCTCTCACCGTTTTCACTGTCTGTCCCCTTGTCCTTTTGGCCCCTGTAGCAGAAGTACTTTGACTCCGGCGACTACAATATGGCAAAAGCCAAGATGAAGAACAAGCAGCCTCCGAACAGCGGCGCAGACAAGAACTTGGTGACGGGGGACCACATTCCAACACCGGAGGACTTGCCTCAGCGAAAATCGTCACTGCTCACCAGCAAGTTAGCGGGCTGACCCCCGCTTGTACACCACGTGCTCCCAGCTATGGTGGACATTTTGCCTTCCCACATAACGATGGAGGGGGCGGGGAGAAAATTAGGTGCAGCCTAAATATTGTGATTTTTTTTAAAAAAAGAAAACAAATATATATATATAAATATATATATCTCTCTATATACACAGAAAGGAAACACAAGGTGAAGCAATCAGATCTGATTGGGCTTCATTCCATCACCCGTCACCCACACACACCCCCCTCACCCGTCACCCACACACACACCCCTCACCCGTCACCCACACACACCCCCCTCACCCGTCACCCACACACACCCCCCTCACCTGTCACCCACACACACCCCCCTCACCCGTCACCCACACACACACCCCTCACCCGTCACCCACACACACACCCCTCACCGTCACCCACACACACCCCCTTCACCCGTCACCCACACACACCCCCCTCACCTGTCACCCACACACACCCCCCTCACCCGTCACCCACACACACCCCCCTCACCCGTCACCCACACACACCCCCCTCACCCGTCACCCACACACACCCCCCTCACCCGTCACCCACACACACCCCCCTCACCCGTCACCCACACACACCCCCCTCACCCGTCACCCACACACACCCCCCTCACCCGTCACCCACACACACCCCCCTCACCCGTCACCCACACACACCCCCCTCTCACCCGTCACCCACACACACCCCCCTCACCCGTCACCCACACACCCCCCCTCTCACCCGTCACCCACACACACCCCCCTCACCCGTCACCCACACACACCCCCCTCACCCGTCACCCCCACACACCCCCCTCACCCGTCACCCACACACACCCCCCTCACCCGTCACCCACACACACCCCCCTCACCCGTCACCCCCACACACCCCCCTCACCCGTACAACCCCCCTCACCCGTACAACCCCCCTCACCCACACCTCCACACCCACACACACCCACACCCCCCCTCACCCACACACCCCCCTCACCCACACCTCCACACATACTCCCTCACCCACACACACACACCCTCACCCCCCCCACACACACACACCCTCACCCCCCCCACACACACACACCCTCACTCACACCCACCCACACACCCTCACCCACACACACACACACCTTCACCCCCCCACACACACACCCTCACCCCCCATACACACTCTCACCCTCACCCCACACACACACACCCTCACCCCCACACACACACACCCTCACCCCCACACACACACACCCTCACCCCCACCCCCACACACCCCCACCCCCACACACCCCCACCCCCACCCCCACACACCCCCACCCCCACACACCCCCACCCCCACACACCCCCACCCCCACACACCCCCACCCCCACACACCCCCACCCCCTCTCACCCGTCACCCACACACACCCCCCTCACCCGTCACCCCCCACACACCCCCCTCACCCGTCACCCCCACACACCCCCCTCACCCGTCACCCACACACACCCCCCCTCACCCGTCACCCACACACACCCCCCTCACCCGTCACCCCCCACACACCCCCCTCACCCGTACAACCCCCCTCACCCGTACAACCCCCCTCACCCGTACAACCCCCCTCACCCGTACAACCCCCCTCACCCACACCTCCACACCCACACACACCCACACCCCCCCTCACCCACACACCCCCCTCACCCACACCTCCACACATACTCCCTCACCCACACACACACACCCTCACCCCCCCCACACACACACACCCTCACCCCCCCCACACACACACACCCTCACTCACACCCACCCACACACCCTCACCCACACACACACACACCTTCACCCCCCCACACACACACCCTCACCCCCATACACACTCTCACCCTCACCCCCACACACACACACCCTCACCCCCACACACACACACCCTCACCCCCACACACACACACACCCTCACCCCCACCCCCACACACCCCCACCCCCACACACCCCCACCCCCACCCCCACACACCCCCACCCCCACACACCCCCACCCCCACACCCCCACCCCCACACACCCCCACCCCCACACACCCCCACCCCCACACACCCCCACCCCCACCCCCACACACCCCCACCCCCACACACCCCCACCCCCACACACCCCCACCCCCACACACCCCCACCCCCACACACCCCCACCCCCACACACCCCCACCCCCACACACCCCCCACCCCACACACCCCCACCCCACACACCCCCACCCCCACACACCCCCCACCCCCACACACCCCCACCCCCACACACCCCCACCCCCACACACCCCCACCCCCACACACCCCCACCCCCACACACCCCCACCCCCACACACCCTCACCCCCACACACCCTCACCCCCACACACCCTCACCCCCACACACACACCCTCACACCCCCCACACACCCCCCACATACACAACCCCATTCACCCCACACCCCCTCACCCACACACACCCCCTCACCCACACACACTCACACTCCCCCTTCCCCACACACACACACACACACACACACACACAAAACACACGCCCCCACCCACCCCAGTGCTCTCTGTGTAGCTCCCAGCGGCTGTCAAAGAGAGAGGCAGCCCACGTGGGAGGGTTGGTGAGGTAGTGTGGCCCTGCTGTTGCTGTACCTAAGTGTAGCATCCCCTCCTCACCAAACTCTCCACCCGCTCCCCCCCCGCCCCCTCACTCTCACCCTCCCCCTCCACTTCACCATCCCGCCTCCCCGGAGACTGGCTGCGAAATTCAGAGGCTGGCACTTTACTCAAAACCTTTTTTTTTTAAAAAGACAGAGAGGAAAAGCCAAACGCAAGGTAGTAAGGTTAAAAGAAAGAAGCAGTGAGGGGTTTATCTAGAGCGTTGTGCGTTTGCGTTTTGTTTTTTGACTCAAATCTGCCGTCCCGTCCGTTCCCAAACATGGTTAGTCTTCTCCAGCTGCTGCTAGTGTACGTACGTCTGTGATCGGCAGCGTCAGCCCCCTGACTCTCGCTTGCAGCCGGGAGTGGGGCGTAAGGAGCTGGCTGAAGCATAGCGGCTGCTGAGGCTGACCCCACCCGACACTGCCCACCTCCCCCAATCTGTCGTGTATGGGACTATCGGATGTCTGCATGTCCTTTTGCCAAAAGGTCGAACCGAAACAAGCACGTGCCTGCTCACTTCTCGGGAGCAGGGACATTCGAACCCTACAGTTCCTCTGGCCTGTTGGGCCGTGCACTTGTGATTTCTAGCTGAGCTCTGCCTCAGTACCACAACCACCACCACTTCACCCCTCTTTCCCCAATACCGAGTTGCATGAGAGCAGAAATCTCCCCAGCTCCATCCGCCCCCCCACCCCATGCAGACCCGAGGAAAGGGGAAAATGGAGTTGACAGCTCTCCCTCCGGCCCACCCACCCGTGACGTTGTAACTGGACTGTGCAGTGTTTTCTTTTTAGAGTCGAGTGAGCACGAAGTGGGAGTCAGGGGGGGGGGGGGAAACTCTTTACACAGCAGGTTATGGGACGGGTGGGGCATGGCAGATGGAATCCCCTAATGGCCGTCACCCGCGACTGCAGCGTGACTGTTGACACTGGACACTGCAGTGGGCCGAGACAATCTGGTTAAGCCTTTCTCAGGGTGGGGTGGAGGTGTACTTCGATCGGGAACAGCTCGGCCAGTTGGGAGTCGAGACGTTTTAACACTTGTCCTTGCTTAGCGAGCTGCAGGTGTCAGAATGTGTAAAGCTCCAAGTGTGGGGTCCTGTCCTGCCAAACCCCCCCCAGAGTGCTGTCTTGGGTTTACATTGATATCCCTGCCCCCCCCCCCCCCCCGTGGTGCCTTGTCCTGAGTAGAAATCTCGGGAGTGGTTCCTGAGGTTGCAGGCTCCTTGCCCTGGTCACCAAGAAGCTGGTGGTTTTAATCAGGGGGGGTGCACAGGGCCCTGGAACTGCACCTCTGAGCCTGCTGTGCAACCCTTTTACTGTCTGTCCGTGCCACTGGAGGAGGGTGGGCGCCCATTGGCTGGTCGTAAATCCAGATGCAAAGATGTTTAATCTCCTATCATCACGCAACCCCCCCCCCCCCCAATAAAAAAAAGGTACTGGCTGCTCACCTCTGAAGCTTTATTTTCAAAATGGAAAGGAAACTCACGAATATTGGGATAGTGGTTGGTTCTGAAGGGAAGTCTTGTGAAAAACGAGAGAGGTCTGGCGGGAGGTGACATCAGACTGTGGGGTTGTGTGGGGGGGAGCTGTCGTCCCATTTCCCACTTCGGCCGCGTCCCCAGTTGCTGGGTGGGGGAGATGAAATCTTGCTGTCCCCTACTGGACGGTTCTCGCAACTGCAGCGTGACTGTTGACACAGTAAAGTAGAATGGGATTTCGCCTCGATCCGTGCCCCCTCCCCCTCTCTGTTGTCGGCCACAGATTCCCTCCCTCCCTGAATACATCATCTCCCTTGGGATGTGGCTCAGTTACCCCCTCGCAACGTGTGCCTGCCCCCCCCCCCATCAAACCTTTGGCGGCTGTTCCTTCCAGCCAGCCCTTGGCATTTGGCTTGACTCTATGAAACACCCTTGGCTCACTAGAGATTGGCACCCACCCCATGACCTCCATGTCCCCCTCCCCTTCCCGCCTTTTGTGTGTCCCCTCTATGAGTGCGTTTATCGTTCTCCAGCCGTGAAACGCACCCGGATTAAATTCCATCCCGAGTGTTTGGTTTCTCTGTCCCTTCAGGGGTCTGGCTTGGCTTGGCTTGGTTGTTGGCCATGAAACCCCTCACCAAAGGAGGACACGTTGTAGCTGGGCTTTGGGGAGTGTCGCACTGCATTCCTCCGGACCGCCAGGGAATAGTGAGGGTTGCTGTCTGAAATAACTCCATTCAGATATGGGCCAGCCTTTGGAGGCAATCTCTCTCCCTGTTGTAGGGAGTGGTTGCAGTGTCTGGAGTTACCAGGGTGACTTGGGTAGGTGGGGGGGGTGGTTCTCCGACACAGGAACTGGTGTGCAGAGATGTGCTTTGCTGGGGAGGTGGGGGCTGTAGTCTCCGAGGCTCTGGCCTTGACCTAGCTTGGAGTCACAGGAATGAACCCCTGTACCATCCCCAACACGCAGGGCTCCCTCATTAAGACAGTCTGGCCAAAGGCCCCCACCACAGCATAGAGAATACATATCACCTGAGGCAGAGTGAAACCAGTGGAGAGACTCTCTAACTCTAACTCCTGGGATTGTTCAAAGGTGGGGACAGTGTAGAGGGAGCTTTCCTCTGTATCTAACCCTGTGCTGTCCCTGGGATGGGAGGGACAGTGTAGAGGAAGCTTTACTCTGTATCTAACACTGTGCTGTCCCTGGCATGGGATGGGGGGACAGTGTAGAGGGAGCTTTACTCTGTATCTGACCCCGTGCTGTCCCTGTCTTTGGCATGGGAGGGACAGTGTAGAGGGAGCTTTACTCTGTTTCTTACCCCGTGCTGTCCCTGTCCCTGGGAGTGTTTGATGCGTGGCGAGCGGGGGACCAGGGAAGAAGCCTGACTTGCCAGAGTGTGGTTTTGTTCGGGGAGTCTGCAGGGAGGCTGTGTTCCCACTGAAGTGTTGTCTCGATCTGCTGAATCTGGGGCCTGGGTTAGCAAGTGCGGCCCTTTTCGCTTCCACAGCAGAGTTTGCTCCTGTCAGCTGTGTAGCTTTCCTGCTGCTTAAATCCTCTAGTCGAGTTCACGTCCAATTTCTGCACGTGCGAGTGACCCCCCATCCCCCTTTCCAGCCAAGGCTGCAGGACCTGCCTGGTTCGGGGGCACCCTTTGTGAAGAGCCGCTGCTGCCTTGCGAGGGACAGCTCCCACCGTCCAGCTCTTTCCCTCCGTTTGTTCCGTACCCCCCGCTCCGTCGCGTCCTGTTCTGCTTCACCCTGAACCGCTGACCTGCCTCAACGCCCAGAGACTGTGCTACTGAGACGTGATGCAAATATGGCTCGGTGTTCCTTTTGTTGCTTGTTTTACTTTATCGCACGTGACGTTCCCCCAGCTCCTGGGAGCTTGGTTTCTGCCCCTTCATGTGTACGGGACAGGGTGGCGGTGGATCGGATTGTTGGCAAGGGGTCGGAGCAGTGCTGCGGCTGTCCCTGTGGATGGGGGGGGGGCGCGAGGGGGAAGATGCAGGTGAAATGTTACCCATGAAGCTGCTCTCAGCCGGAGATGGTAATCCCTTTCCCGGGACAGCAGGTGGAAGACTCCGCTCCCTGCCGTTCGGATCGGACGGTCTTGAGACGGAGCAGGACAGGGAAAGCTGCTGTTCGGCCGGGGAGAAGGACAGTTCGTGCTATCCCTTCCCCAGCCTGTCCTGCTCCAAATGATCCTCAAAACGAGGGCGTCGCTGCAGACTGGGAAGGTGGACCGCAAAGCGGGGAGCGGCTCCAGCAGTGGGTCCGATGTTTTTTTTTCCCCCTGGGGTGGGAAGCATTTCTTCCCCCACCCCCCCCTCCCCCCACCACCAAACCCCTTCCCTCGGCCCAGTGACACTTCGCCTCCTGTGTGGGGAATTTTGGATAAATCCGAAGGGTACGGGCGACGGAAAGTCACGTGGCGAATACGGGGCGTGGAGGAACCATTTCACCCTCCTGTGCCCACCACCACTTGCATGGTGCCAACACAGACTCATGTTGAGGGTGGAATGGCCACTGAGTGAGAAATGGGGTGTCTGAAGGTGGGACGCACAGTGTGTGGGGCAGAGGGGGCTAAGGGCAAGTGAGAATGGAACTACTCCTCAGAAACCAGACTCTCGGACGTGTGTGTGGGGGGGGGGGGGAGGGGTCAGAATAAGTGAGATAATAAATTGTGACCCACCACCCCACAGTGTAAAATGAGGGCAGAACTCTGGAATTACATGATCGTTGACAATAACATAAAATGACTTTTGTTTCATAGTGTAGGTAGCAGCAGTGAGTAAATTTTTTTTGTCAGTATTTGAAATAAATTTTACATCCTTTTACTGGATACCCACTATGTGTGGTTCCTGATGCTACTTGGCGACTGAGTGGGGACTGTCTGTTTCGATGGCACTGGGCTCTGGGTTCACAGTTCCAACACTGCCACATACTTCTTGCTCTTATAACATCAAGTGGTCCTGTAAAGAAGGCCAACTCTTCCTAATACAGAGGGGCCAGTTTCTGCCGTGTACGAGCCTCAAAGCCGAGGGAGCGTGTGCCGTATGAGGACCAGCACCGAGGGAGTGGGTGCTGTAGGAGGGTCAGCCCTGAAGGAGCGTACCACTATCACAGGGTCAGCGCTGAGGGAGCGGGCGCTGTCGGAGGGTCAGCGCTGAGGGAGTGGGCACTGTCGGAGGGTCAGCGCAGAGGGAGCGGGCGCTATCGGAGGGTCGGCGCTGAGGGAGCGGGCGCTGAGGGAGCGGGCGCTGTCGGAGGGTCGGCGCTGAGGGAGCGGGCGCTGTCGGAGGGTCGGCGCTGAGGGAGCGGGCGCTGTCGGAGGGTCGGCGCTGAGGGAGCGGGTGCTGTCGGAGGGTCGGCGCTGAGGGAGCGGGCGCTGTCGGAGGGTCGGCACAGAGGGAGTGGGCGCTTCTCTGCAATACACAGGGACTGCTATTCTCTATAATACACACAGGAACTGCTATTCTCTACAATACACACAGGGACTGCTGTGCTCTACAATACACACAGGGACTGCTATTCTCTTCAATACACACAGGGACTGCTATTCTCTACAATATACACAGGGACTGCTGTTCTCTATAATACGCACAGGGATTGCTATTCTCTACAATGCGCACAGGGACTGCTATTCTCTACAATACGCACAGGATCTGCTATTCTCTACAATACGCACAGGATCTGCTATTCTCTACAATACGCACAGGGACTGCTGTTCTCTACAATACGCACAGGGACTGCTGTTCTCTACAATACGCACAGGGGCTGCTGTTCTCTACAATACACACAGGGACTGCTATTCTCTACAATACACACCGGGACTGCTATTCTCTACAATACACATAGGGACTGCTATTCTCTATAATACAGACAGGGACTGCTATTCTCTACAATACACACAGGGACTGCTATTCTCTACAATACACACAGGGACTGCTATTCTCTATAATATACACAGGGACTGCTATTCTCTACAATACGCACAGGGGCTACTGTTCTCTACAATACACACGGACTGCTATTCTCTACAATACACACAGGGACTGCTATTCTCCAAAATATACACAGGGACTGCTATTCTCTACAATACACAAAGGGACTGCTATTCTGTACAATACGCACATGGATTGCTATTCTCTACAATACGCACAGGGACTGCTGTTCTCTACAATACGCACAGGGACTGCTGTTCTCTACAATACGCACAGGGACTGCTGTTCTCTACAATACGCACAGGGACTGCTGTTCTCTACAATATGCACTGGGACTGCTGTTCTCTATAATATACACAGGGACTGCTATTCTCTACAATACACAAAGGGACTGCTATTCTGTACAATACGCACATGGATTGCTATTCTCTACAATACGCACAGGGACTGCTGTTCTCTACAATACGCACAGGGACTGCTGTTCTCAACAATTCGCACAGAGACTGCTATTCTCTACAATACGCACAGGGACTGCTGTTCTCTACTATACGCACAGGGGCTGCTGTTCTCTACTATACGCACAGAGACTGCTGTTCTCTACAATACGCACAGAGACTGCTGTTCTCTACAATACGCACAGAGACTGCTGTTCTCTACAATACGCACAGAGACTGCTGTTCTCTACAGTCCGCACAGGGACTGGTATTCTCTGCAATACGCACAGGGACTGCTATTCTCTATAATACGCACAGGGACTGCTATTCTCTATAATACGCACAGGGACTGCTATTCTCTATAATACGCACAGGGACTGCTATTCTCTATAATACGCACAGGGACTGGTATTCTCTATAATATATACTGGGACTGGTATTCTCTATAATATATACTGGGACTGCTATTCTCGAAATACTAACAGGGACTGTGATTCTCCATAATACACACAGGGACTGCTGTTCACTGCAATACACACAGGGGCAGCTATTCTCTACAATACGCACAGGGACTGCTATTCTCTACAACACACACAGGGACTGCTATTCTCTACAATAGACACAGGGACTGCTGTTCTCTACAATACACACAGGGACTGCTGTTCTCTACAATACACACAGGGACTGCTGTTCTCTACAATACACACAGGGACTGCTGTTCTCTACAATACACACAGGGACGGCTATTCTCTACAATACACACAGGGACTGCGATTCTCTACAATACGCAGAGGAACTGCTATTCTTGACAATACACACAGGTACTGCTATTCTCTACATTACACACAGGAACTGCTATTCTCTACAATAGACACAGGGACTGCTATTCTCTCCAATACACA
Organism: Chiloscyllium plagiosum; assembly: GCF_037043375.1. Taxonomy (NCBI): domain Eukaryota; kingdom Metazoa; phylum Chordata; class Chondrichthyes; order Orectolobiformes; family Hemiscylliidae; genus Chiloscyllium; species Chiloscyllium plagiosum. The sequence continues at coordinate 55,567,214 of NW_028270188.1, forward strand.
CAGGGACTGCTATTCTCTACAATACACACAGGGACTGCTATTCTCTATAACACACACAGGGACTGCTATTCTCTTCAATACACACAGGAACTGCTATTCTCTACAATACACACAGGGACGGCTGTTCTCTACAATATGCACAGGGGCTGCTATTCACTGTAATACGCACGGACTGCTGTTCTCGATAGTACGCACAGGGACTGCTGTTCTCGATAGTACGCACAGGGACTGCTATTCTCGAAAATACGCACAGGGAGTGCTGTTCTTTACAATACGCATAGGGAATGCTGTTCACTACAATGCACACAGGGACTGCTATTCTTGAAAATATGCACATAGACTGCGATTCTCTACAATACACACAGGGACTGCTGTTCTCTATAATATACACAGGGACTGCTATTCTCTACAATACGCACATGGACTGCTATTCTCTACAATACACACAGGGACTGCTATTCTCTATAATACACACAGGGACTGCTATTCTCTATAATACACACAGGGACTGCTATTCTCTACAATACACACAGGGACTGCTATTCTCTACAATACACACAGGGACTGATGTTCTCTACAATACGCACAGGGGCTGCTGTTCTGTACAATACGCACAGGGGCTGCTGTTCTCTACAATACGCACAGGGACTGCTATTCTCTACAATACACACAGGGACTGATGTTCTCTACAATACGCACAGGGGCTGCTGTTCTGTACAATACGCACAGGGGCTGCTATTCTCTACAATACGCACAGGGAGTGCTATTCTCTGTAAAACACACGAACTACTTTTCTCTATAATACGCACAGGGGCTGCTATTCTCGACAATACACACAGGGACTGCTGTTCTCGACAATACGCACAGGGACTGCTGTTCTCTACAATACGCACAGAGACTGCTATTCTCTACAATAGACACAGGGACTGCTATTCTCTACAATACACACAGGGACTGCTATTCTCTACAATACACACAGGGACTGCTATTCTCTACAATACAGACAGGGACTGCTATTCTCTATAACACACACAGGGACTGCTATTCTCATCAATACACACAGGGACTGCTGTTCTTTACAATACGCACAGGGACTGCTGTTCTCTACAATACGCACAGGGACTGCTATTCTTTACAATACGCACACGGACTGCTATTCTCTGTAAAACACACGAACTACTTTTCTCTATAATACGCACAGGGGCTGCTATTCTCGACAATACGCACAGGGACTGCTGTTCTCTACAATACGCACAGGGACTGCTGTTCTCTACAATACGCACAGGGACTGCTGTTCTCTACAATACGCACAGAGACTGCTATTCTCTACAATACGCACAGGGACTGCTATTCTCTACAATATGCACAGGGACTGCTGTTCTCTACTATACGCACAGAGACTGCTATTCTCGACAATACGCACAGAGACTGCTGTTCTCTACAATACGCACAGAGACTGCTGTTCTCTACTATACGCACAGGGACTGTTGTTCTCTACTATACGCACAGAGACTGCTATTCTCTACAATACGTACAGAGACTGCTGTTCTCTACCATACGCACAGAGACTGCTATTCTCTACAATACGCACAGAGACTGCTGTTCTCTACAATACACACAGGGACTGCTATTCTCTATAATACGCACAGGGACTGGTATTCTCTATAATACGCACAGGGACTGCTGTTCTCTACAATACGCACAGGGGCTGCTATTCACTATAATACACACGGACTGCTGTTCTCGACAGTACGCACAGGGACTGCTATTCTCTACAATACACACAGGGACTGCTATTCTCTACAATACACACAGGGACTGCTATTCTCTACAAAACGCACAGGGACTGCTATTCTCTATAATATACACAGGGACTGCTATTCTCTACAATACACAAAGGGACTGCTATTCTGTGCAATACACACAGGGGCTGCTGTTCTCTACAATATGCACAGGGACTGCTGTTCTCTACAATGCACTCAGGAACTGCTATTCTCTACAAAACGCACAGGGACTGCTATTCTCTATAATATACACAGGGACTGCTATTCTCTACATTACACAAAGGGACTGCTATTCTGTGCAATACACACAGGGGCTGCTATTCTTTACAATACGCACACGGACTGCTATTCTCGAAAATACACACTGGGACTGCTATTCTCTACAATACACTCAGGGACTGCTATTCTCTACAATACACACTGGGACTGCTATTCTCTACAATACACACAGCGACTGATGTTCTCTACAATACGCACAGGGGCTGCTGTTCTCTACAATACGCACAGGGACTGCTGTTCTCTACAATGCACTCAGGAACTGCTATTCTCTACAAAACGCACAGGGACTGCTATTCTCTTTAATATACACAGGGACTGCTATTCTCTACAATACACAAAGGGACTGCTATTCTCTACAATACACACAGGGACTGCTATTCTGTGCAATACACACAGGGGCTGCTATTCTCTACAATACACACAGGGACTGCTATTCTCTACAATACACACAGGGACTGCTATTCTCTATAATATACACAGGGACTGCTATTCTCTACAATACACACAGGGACTGCTATTCTCTACAATACACACAGGGACTGCTATTCTCTATAATATACACAGGGACTGCTATTCTCTATAATACACACAGGGACTGCTATTCTCTACAATACACAAAGGGACTGCTATTCTGTACAATACGCACATGGATTGCTATTCTCTACAATACGCACAGGGACTGCTGTTCTCTACAATACGCACAGGGACTGCTGTTCTCTACAATACGCACAGAGACTGCTGTTCTCTACAATACGCACAGGGACTGCTGTTCTCTACAATACGCACAGAGACTGCTGTTCTCTACTATACGCACAGAGACTGCTGTTCTCTACTATACGCACAGAGACTGCTGTTCTCTACTATACGCACAGAGACTGCTGTTCTCTACAATACGCACAGAGACTGCAGTTCTCTACTATACGCACAGGGACTGCTGTTCTCTACAATACGCACAGAGACTGCTGTTCTCTACAATACACACAGGGACTGCTATTCTCTATAATACGCACAGGGACTGGTATTCTCTATAATACGCACAGGGACTGCTGTTCTCTACAATACACACAGGGGCTGCTATTCACTATAATACGCACGGACTGCTGTTCTCAACAGTACGCACAGGGACTGCTATTCTCGAAAATACGCACAGGGAGTGCTGTTCTCTACAATACGCACAGGGACTGCTGTTCACTACAATGCACACAGGGTCTGCTATTCTCGAAAATATGCACATAGACTGCGATTCTCTACAATACACACAGGGACTGCTGTTCTCTATAATATACACGGACTGCTATTCTCTACAATACGCACAGGGACTGCTATTCTCTACAATACACACAGGGACTGCTATTCTCTATAATACACACAGGGACTGCTATTCTCTACGATACACACAGGGACTGATGTTCTCTACAATACGCACAGGGGCTGGGGTTCTCTACAATACGCACAGGGGCTGCTATTCTCTACAATACGCACAGGTGCTGCTATTCTCGACAATACGCACAGGGACTGCTATTCTCTATAATACACACAGGGACTGCTATTCTCTACAATACACACAGGGACTGCTATTCTCTATAATACACACAGGGACTGCTATTCTCTGTAAAACAAACGAACTACTTTTCTCTATAATACGCACAGGGGCTGCTATTCTCGACAATACACACAGGGACTGCTGTTCTCTACAATATGCACTGGGACTGCTGTTCTCTACAATATGCACTGGGACTGCTGTTGTCTACAATGCACACAGGGACTGCTATTCTCTATAATACAGACAGGGACTGCTGTTCCCGAAAATACGCACAGGGATTGCTATTCTCGACAATACACACAGGGACTGCTATTCTCCAAAATACGCACAGGGACTGCTATTCTCTATAATACACACAGGGACTGCTATTATCTACAATACACACAGGGACTGCTGTTCTCTACAATACACACAGGGACTGCTGTTCTCTATAATACACACAGGGACTGCTATTCTCTATAATATACACAGGGACTGCTATTCTCGACAATACACACACGGACTGCTATTCTCTGCAATACACACACGGACTGCTATTCTCTACAATACACACAGGGACTGCTATTCTCTACATTACACACAAGGACTGCTGTTCTCTATAATACACACAGGGACTGCTATTCTCTATAATACACACAGGGACTGCTATTCTCTATAATACACACAGGGACTGCTGTTCTCTACAATACACACAGGGATTGCTATTCACTACAATACGCACAGGGGCTGCTATTCTCTATAATATGCACAGGGGCTGCTATTCTCTACAATAAACACAGGGACTGCTATTCTGTACAATACACACAGGGACTGTTATTCTCGAAAATACGCACAGGGGCTGCTATTCTCTACAATAAACACAGGGACTGCTCTTCTCTACAATACACACAGGGACTGCTATTCTCGAAAATACGCACAGGGACTGGTATTCTCTGCAATAAACACAGGGACTGCTATTCTCTATAATACACACAGGGACTGCTGTTCTCTACAATACAGACAGGGACTGCTATTCTCGAAAATACGCACAGGGACTGCTATTCTCTACAATACACACAGGGACTGCTGTTCTCTACAATACACACAGGGACTGCTATTCTCGAAAATACGCACAGGGTCTGCTATTCTCCATAATACACACAGCTGAAAGTGAGGACTGCAGATGCTGGAGATCAGAGCTGGAAATGTGTTGCTGGAAAAGCGCAGCAGGTCCGGCAGCATCCAGGGAACAGGAGAATCGACGTTTCGGGCATAAGCCCTTCTTCAGGAATGAGGAAAGTTTGTCCAGCAGGCTAAGATAAAAGGTAGGGAGGAGGGACTTGGGGGAGGGGCGTCGGAAATGTGATAGGTGGAAAGAGGTCAAGGTGAGGGTGATAGGTCAGACTGGAGTTGGGGCGGAGAGGTCGGGAAGAAAATTGCAGGTTAGGAAGGCGGTGCTGAATTCGATGGATTTGACTGAGACAGGGTGGGGGGAGGGGAAATGAGGAAACTGGTGAAATCCGAGTTCATCCCTTGTGGTTGGAGGGTTCCTAGGCGGAAGATGAGGCGTTCTTCCTCCAGCTGTCGTTTTATTGTGGTCTGGCGATGGAGGAGTCCAAAGACCTGCATGTCCTTGGTGGAGTGGGAGGGGGAATTGAAATGTTGAGCCACAGGGTGGTTGGGTTGGTTGGACCGGGTGTCCCAGAGGTGTTCTCTGAAACGCTCTGCAAGTAGGCGGCCTGTCTCCCCAATATAGAGGAGGCCACATCGGGTGCAGAGGATGCAATAGATGTGTGTGGAGGTGCAGGTGAATCTGTGGCGGATATGGAAGTTTCCTTTGGGGCCTTGGAGGGAGGTGAGGGAGGAGGTGTGGGCGCAAGTCTTGCACCTCCTGCGGTTGCAGGGGAAGGTGCCGGGAGTGGAGGTTGGGTTGGTGGGGGGTGTCGATCTGACGAGGGAGTCACAGAGGGCGTGTTCTTTACGGAAAGCTGATGGGGGAGGGGAGGGAAATATATCCTTGGTGGTGGGGTCCGTTTGGAGGTAGCGGAAATGACGGCGGATGATACGCTGTACATGGAGATTGGTGGGGTGGTAGGTGAGGACCAGTGAGGTTCTGTCCTGGTGGCGGTTGGAGGGGTGGGGCTCAAGGGCGGAGGAGCGGGAAGTGGAAGAGATGCGGTGGAGGGCATCGTCGACCACGTCGGGGGGGGGGAAATTGCGGTCCTTGAAGAGGAGGCCATCTGGATTGTGCGTTTTTGGAACTGGTCCTCCTGGGAGCAGATGCGGCGGAGTCGAAGGAATTGGGAGAATGGGATGGCGTTTTTCCAGGGGGCAGGATGGGAGGAGGTGTAGTCCAGGTAGCTGTGGGAGTCGGTCGGTTTGTAGTAGATGTCCGTGTTGATTCGGTCGCCTGAGATAGAAATAGAAAGATCGAGGAAGGGGAGGGAGGAATCTGAGACTGTCCAGGTGAATTTGAGGTCAGGGTGGAAGGTGTTGGTGAAGTGGATGAACTGTTCAACCTCCTCGTGGGAGCACGAGGCGGCGCCGATACAGTCATCGATGTAGCGGAGGAAAAGGTGGGGGGTGGGGAACAGGATAATATGAACAGGACTGCTGTTCTTTACAATACACACAGGGACTGCTATTCTCGAAAATACGCACAGGGACTGCTATTCTCTACAATAAACACAGGGACTGCTGTTCTCTACAATACACACAGGGACTGCTGTTCTCTACAATACACACAGGGACTGCTATTCTCGAAAATACGCACAGGGACTGCTATTCTCTATAATACGTACAGGGAATGCTATTCTCTTCAATACGCACAGGGGCTGCTATTCTCGAAAATACGCACAGAGACTGCTGTTCTCTACAATACGCACAGGGACTGCGGTTCTCTACAATACGCACAGAGACTGCTGTTCTCTACAATACGCACAGAGACTGCTGTTCTCTACAATACGCACAGAGACTGCTGTTCTCTACTATACGCACAGAGACTGCTATTCTCTACAATACGCACAGAGACTGCTGTTCTCTACAATACGCACAGAGACTGCTGTTCTCTACAATACGCACAGAGACTGCTGTTCTCTACTATACGCACAGGGACTGCTGTTCTCTACAAGACGCACAGGGACTGCTATTCTCTACAATACACACAGGGACTGCTATTCTCTACAATACACACAGGGACTGCTATTCTCTATAATACACACAGGGACTGCTATTCTCTATAATACACACAGGGACTGCTATTCTCTATAATACACACAGGGACTGCTGTTCTCTATAATACACACAGGGACTGCTATTCTCTGTAATACGCACAGGGACTGGTATTCCCTATAATACGCACAGGGACTGCTATTCTCTACAATACACACAGGGACTGCTATTCTCTACAATACACACAGGGACTGCTATTCTCTATAATACGCACAGGGACTGGTATTCTCTATAATATGCACAGGAACGGCTGTTCTCTACAATACGCACAGGGGCTGCTATTCACTGTAATACGCACGGACTGCTGTTCTCGATAGTACGCACAGGGACTTCTATTCTCGAAAATACGCATAGGGACTGCTGTTCACTACAATGCACACAGGGACTGCTATTCTCGAAAATATGCACATAGACTGCGATTCTCTACAATACACACAGGGACTGCTGTTCTCTATAATATACACAGGGACTGCTATTCTCTACAATACGCACATGGACTGCTATTCTCTACAATACACACAGGGACTGCTATTCTCTACAATACACACATGGACTGCTATTCTCTATAATACACACAGGGACTGCTATTCTCTACAATACACACAGGGACTGCTATTCTCTACAATACACACAGGGACTGATGTTCTCTACAATACGCACAGGGGCTGCTGTTCTGTACAATACGCACAGGGGCTGCTATTCTCTACAATACACACATGGACTGCTATTCTCTACAATACACACAGGATCTGCTATTCTCTACAATACGCACAGGCGCTGCTATTCTCTACAATACACACATGGACTGCTATTCTCTACAATACACACAGGGACTGCTATTCTCTACAATACACACAGGGACTGCTATTCTCTACAATACGCACAGGGACTGCTGTTCTCTCCAATACACACATGGACTGCTATTCTCTACAATACACACAGGGACTGCTATTCTCTACAATACACATAGGGACTGCTATTCTCTACAATACACACAGGGACTGCTATTCTCTACAATACACACAGGGACTGCTATTCTCTACAATACACACAGGGACTGCTATTCTCTATAATACACACAGGGACTGCTATTCTCTACAATACACACAGGGACTGCTATTCTCGACAATACGCACAGGGACTGCTGTTCTCTACAATACGCACAGAGACTGCTGTTCTCTACTATACGCACACGGACTGCTGTTCTCTACTATATGCACAGAGACTGCTGTTCTCTACAATATGCACAGAGACTGCTGTTCTCTACTATACGCACAGGGACTGCTGTTCTCCACAATACGCACAGAGACTGCTGTTCTCTACAATATGCACAGAGACTGCTGTTCTCTACTATACGCACAGAGACTGCTATTCTCTACAATACGCACAGAGACTGCTGTTCTCTACTATACGCACAGAGACTGCTATTCTCTACAATACACACAGGGACTGCTATTCTCGACAATACGCACAGGGACTGCTATTCTCTACAATACGCACAGGGACTGCTGTTCTCTACAATACGCACAGGGACTGCTATTCTCTACAATACACACAGGGACTGCTATTCTCTACAATACGCACAGAGACTGCTTTTCTCTACAATATGCACAGGGACTGCTATTCTCTATAATACGCACAGGGACTGCTATTCTCTATAATACGCACAGGGACTGCTGTTCTCTACAATACGCACAGGGACTGCTATTCTCTATAATACGCACAGGGACTGCTGTTCTCTACAATACGCACAGGGACTGCTGTTCACTACAACGCACACAGGGACTGCTATTCTTTACAATACGCACACGGACTGCTGTTCTCTACAATACGCACAGAGACTGCTGTTCTCTACTATACGCACACGGACTGCTGTTCTCTACTATATGCACAGAGACTGCTGTTCTCTACAATACGCACAGAGACTGCTGTTCTCTACTATACGCACAGGGACTGCTGTTCTCCACAATACGCACAGAGACTGCTGTTCTCTACTATATGCACAGAGACTGCTATTCTCTACAATACGCACAGAGACTGCTGTTCTCTACAATACACACAGGGACTGCTATTCTCTATAATACGCACAGGGACTGGTATTCTCTATAATACGCACAGGGACTGCTGTTCTCTACAATACACACAGGGACTGCTATTCTCTACAATACACACAGGGACTGCTATTCTCTACAATACACACAGGGACTGCTATTCTCTACAATACGCACAGAGACTGCTGTTCTCTACAATACACACAGGGACTGCTGTTCTCTACAATACACACAGGGACTGCTATTCTCTATAATACGCACAGGGACTGCTATTCTCTATAATACGCACAGGGACTGCTGTTCTCTACAATACGCACAGGGACTGCTATTCTCTATAATACGCACAGGGACTGCTGTTCTCTACAATACGCACAGGGACTGCTGTTCACTACAACGCACACAGGGACTGCTATTCTTTACAATACGCACACGGACTGCTGTTCTCTACAATACGCACAGAGACTGCTGTTCTCTACTATACGCACACGGACTGCTGTTCTCTACTATATGCACAGAGACTGCTGTTCTCTACAATACGCACAGAGACTGCTGTTCTCTACTATACGCACAGGGACTGCTATTCTCTATAATACGCACAGAGACTGCTGTTCTCTACAATACACACAGGGACTGCTATTCTCTATAATACGCACAGGGACTGGTATTCTCTATAATAAGCACAGGGACTGCTGTTCTCTACAATACGCACAGAGACTGCTGTTCTCTACAATACACACAGGGACTGCTATTCTCTATAATACGCACAGGAACTGCTATTCTCTATAATACGCACAGGGACTGCTGTTCTCTCCAATACACACAGGGACTGCTATTCACTATAATACACACAGGGACTGCTATTCACTATAATACACACAGGGACTGCTATTCTCTACAATGCACATAGGGACTGCTATTCTCGAAAATATGCACATAGACTGCGATTCTCTACAATACACACAGGGACTGCTGTTCTCTATAATATACACAGGGACTGCTATTCTCGACAATACGCACAGGGACTGCTGTTCTCTATAATATACACAGGGGCTGCTATTCTCTACAATACACACAGGGACTGCTATTCTCTATAATATACACAGGGACTGCTATTCTCGACAATACGCACAGGGACTGCTGTTCTCTACAATACGCACAGGGACTGCTGTTCTCTTCAATACGCACAGGGACTGCTATTCTTTACAATCCGCACACGGACTGCTATTCTCTACAATAAACACAGGGACTGCTATTCTCGACAATACGCACAGGGACTGCTGTTCTCTACAATACGCACAGGGACTGCTGTTCTCTACAATACACACAGGGACTGCTGTTCTCTTCAATACGCACACGGACTGCTATTCTCTACAATACGCACAGGGACTGCTATTCTTTACAATCCGCACACGGACTGCTATTCTCTACAATACGCACAGGCGCTGCTATTCTCGACAATACGCACAGGGACTGCTGTTCTGCACAATGCACATAGGGACTGCTATTCTCGAAAATATGCACATAGACTGCGATTCTCTACAATACACACAGGGACTGCTGTTCTCTATAATATACACAGGGACTGCTATTCTCGACAATACGCACAGGGACTGCTGTTCTCTATAATATACACAGGGGCTGCTATTCTCTACAATACACACAGGGACTGCTATTCTCTATAATATACACAGGGACTGCTATTCTTTACAATCCGCACACGGACTGCTATTCTCTACAATAAACACAGGGACTGCTATTCTCGACAATACGCACAGGGACTGCTGTTCTCTACAATACGCACAGGGACTGCTGTTCTCTACAATACACACAGGGACTGCTGTTCTCTACAATACACACAGGGACTGCTGTTCTCTTCAATACGCACACGGACTGCTATTCTCTACAATACGCACAGGCGCTGCTATTCTCGACAATACGCACAGGGACTGCTATTCTCTACAATACACACAGGGACTGCTGTTCTCTACAATACACACAGGGACTGCTGTTCTCTACAATACACACAGGGACTGCTATTCTTTACAATCCGCACACGGACTGCTATTCTCTACAATAAACACAGGGACTGCTATTCTCGACAATACGCACAGGGACTGCTGTTCTCTACAATACGCACAGGGACTGCTGTTCTCTACAATACACACAGGGACTGCTGTTCTCTACAATACACACAGGGACTGCTGTTCTCTTCAATACGCACACGGACTGCTATTCTCTACAATACGCACAGGCGCTGCTATTCTCGACAATACGCACAGGGACTGCTATTCTCTACAATACACACAGGGACTGCTGTTCTCTACAATACACACAGGGACTGCTGTTCTCTACAATACACACAGGGACTGCTATTCTTTACAATCCGCACACGGACTGCTATTCTCTACAATAAACACAGGGACTGCTATTCTCGACAATACGCACAGGGACTGCTGTTCTCTACAATACGCACAGGGACTGCTGTTCTCTACAATACACACAGGGACTGCTGTTCTCTACAATACACACAGGGACTGCTGTTCTCTTCAATACGCACACGGACTGCTATTCTCTACAATACGCACAGGCGCTGCTATTCTCGACAATACGCACAGGGACTGCTATTCTCTACAATACACACAGGGACTGCTGTTCTCTACAATACACACAGGGACTGCTATTCTCTACAATACACACAGGGACTGCTATTCTCTACAATACACACAGGGACTGCTATTCTCTACAATACACACAGGGACTGCTGTTCTCTACAATACACACAGGGACTGCTATTCTCTACAATACACACAGGGACTGCTATTCTCTACAATACACACAGGGACTGCTGTTCTCTACAATACACACAGGGACTGCTATTCTCTACAATACACACAGGGACTGCTGTTCTCTACAATACACACAGGGACTGCTGTTCTCTACAATACACACAGGGACTGCTGTTCTCTACAATACACACAGGGACTGCTATTCTCTACAATACACACAGGGACTGCTGTTCTCTACAATACACACAGGGACTGCTATTCTCTACAATACACACAGGGGCTGCTATTCTCTACAATACACACAGGGACTGCTATTCTCTACAATACACACAGGGACTGCTGTTCTCTACAATACACACAGGGACTGCTATTCTCTACAATACACACAGGGACTGCTGTTCTCTACAATACACACAGGGACTGCTATTCTTTACAATACGCACAGGGACTGCTATTCTCAACAATATGTACAGGGACTGCTATTCTCAAAAAGACGCACAGGGACTGCTATTCTCTATAATACGCACAGGGACTGGTATTCTCTACAATACGCACAGAGACTGCTGTTCTCTACAATACGCACAGAGACTGCTGTTCTCTACTATACGCACAGGGACTGCTGTTCTCTACAAGACCCACAGGGACTGCTGTTCTCTACAAGACGCACAGGGACTGCTATTCTCTACAAGACGCACAGGGACTGCTATTCTCTACAATACGCACAGGGGCTCCTATTCTCTATAATACACACAGGAACTGCTGTTCTCTATAATACGCACAGGGACTGCTATTCTCGACAATAGGCCCAGGGACTGCTGTTCTCGACAATACGCACAGGGACTTCTATTCTCTACAATACACACAGAGACTGCTATTCTCGACAATACGCACAGGGACAGCTATTCGCTACAATACGCACAGGGACTGCTATTCTCTATAATACACACAGGGACTGCTATTCTCGACAATATACACAGGGGCTGCTATTCTCTACAATAGACACAGGGACTGCTATTCTCCATAAAATACACAGGGACTGCTATCCTCCATAATACGCACAGGGACTGCTATTCTCGACAATACGCACAGGGACTGCTATTCTCTATAATACACACAGGGACTGCTGTTCTCTACAATACACACAGGGACTGCTGTTCTCTACAATACACACAGGGACTGCTGTTCTCTTCAATACGCACACGGACTGCTATTCTCTACAATACGCACAGGCGCTGCTATTCTCGACAATACGCACAGGGACTGCTATTCTCTACAATACACACAGGGACTGCTGTTCTCTACAATACACACAGGGACTGCTGTTCTCTACAATACACACAGGGACTGCTATTCTTTACAATCCGCACACGGACTGCTATTCTCTACAATAAACACAGGGACTGCTATTCTCGACAATACGCACAGGGACTGCTGTTCTCTACAATACGCACAGGGACTGCTGTTCTCTACAATACACACAGGGACTGCTGTTCTCTACAATACACACAGGGACTGCTGTTCTCTTCAATACGCACACGGACTGCTATTCTCTACAATACGCACAGGCGCTGCTATTCTCGACAATACGCACAGGGACTGCTATTCTCTACAATACACACAGGGACTGCTGTTCTCTACAATACACACAGGGACTGCTGTTCTCTACAATACACACAGGGACTGCTATTCTTTACAATCCGCACACGGACTGCTATTCTCTACAATAAACACAGGGACTGCTATTCTCGACAATACGCACAGGGACTGCTGTTCTCTACAATACGCACAGGGACTGCTGTTCTCTACAATACACACAGGGACTGCTGTTCTCTACAATACACACAGGGACTGCTGTTCTCTTCAATACGCACACGGACTGCTATTCTCTACAATACGCACAGGCGCTGCTATTCTCGACAATACGCACAGGGACTGCTATTCTCTACAATACACACAGGGACTGCTGTTCTCTACAATACACACAGGGACTGCTATTCTCTACAATACACACAGGGACTGCTATTCTCTACAATACACACAGGGACTGCTATTCTCTACAATACACACAGGGACTGCTATTCTCTACAATACACACAGGGACTGCTATTCTCTACAATACACACAGGGACTGCTGTTCTCTACAATACACACAGGGACTGCTATTCTCTACAATACACACAGGGACTGCTGTTCTCTACAATACACACAGGGACTGCTGTTCTCTACAATACACACAGGGACTGCTGTTCTCTACAATACACACAGGGACTGCTATTCTCTACAATACACACAGGGACTGCTGTTCTCTACAATACACACAGGGACTGCTGTTCTCTACAATACACACAGGGGCTGCTATTCTCTACAATACACACAGGGACTGCTATTCTCTACAATACACACAGGGACTGCTGTTCTCTACAATACACACAGGGACTGCTATTCTCTACAATACACACAGGGACTGCTGTTCTCTACAATACACACAGGGACTGCTATTCTTTACAATACGCACAGGGACTGCTATTCTCAACAATATGTACAGGGACTGCTATTCTCAAAAAGACGCACAGGGACTGCTATTCTCTATAATACGCACAGGGACTGGTATTCTCTACAATACGCACAGAGACTGCTGTTCTCTACAATACGCACAGAGACTGCTGTTCTCTACTATACGCACAGGGACTGCTGTTCTCTACAAGACCCACAGGGACTGCTGTTCTCTACAAGACGCACAGGGACTGCTATTCTCTACAAGACGCACAGGGACTGCTATTCTCTACAATACGCACAGGGGCTCCTATTCTCTATAATACACACAGGAACTGCTGTTCTCTATAATACGCACAGGGACTGCTATTCTCGACAATAGGCCCAGGGACTGCTGTTCTCGACAATACGCACAGGGACTGCTATTCTCTATAATACACACAGGGACTGCTATTCTCGACAATATACACAGGGGCTGCTATTCTCTACAATAGACACAGGGACTGCTATTCTCCATAAAATACACAGGGACTGCTATCCTCCATAATACGCACAGGGACTGCTATTCTCGACAATACGCACAGGGACTGCTATTCTCTATAATACACACAGGGACTGCTATTCTCGACAATATACACAGGGACTGCTATTCTCTACAATAGACATAGGGACTTCTATTCTCTATAAAATACACAGGGACTGCTATCCTCTATAATACACACAGGGACTGCTGTTCTCTACAATACACACAGGGACTGCTATTCTCTCCAATAAACAAAGGGACAGCTATTCTCTACAATACGCACAGGGACTGCTGTTCTCTTCAATACGCACAGGGACTGCTATTCTTTACAATACGCACACAGACTGCTATTCTCTGTAAAACACACAAACTACTTTTATCTATAATACGCACAGGGGCTGCTATTCTCGACAATACACACAGGGACTGCTGTTCTCGACAATACGCACAGGGACTGCTGACTCTACAATACGCACAGGGACTGCTGTTCTCTACAATACGCACAGGGGCTGCTGTTCTCTCCAATACGCACAGGGACTGCTGTTCTCTACAATACGCACAGGGACTGCTGTTCTCTACAATACGCACAAGGGCTGCTGTTCTCTCCAATCCGCACAGGGACTGCTGTTCTCTACAATATGCACTGGGACTGCTGTTCTCTACAATGCACACAGGGACTGCTATTCTCTATAATACAGACAGGGACTGCTGTTCCCGAATATACGCACAGGGACTGCTATTCTCTACAATACACACAGGGACTGCTATTCTCTATAATACGCACAGGGACTGCTATGCTCTATAATACACACAGGGACTGCTATTCTCTACAATACACACAGGGACTGCTGTTCTCTACAATACACACAGGGACTGCTGTTCTCGACAATACGCACAGGGACTGCTGACTCTACAATACGCACAGGGACTGCTGTACTCTACAATACGCACAGGGGCTGCTGTTCTCTCCAATACGCACAGGGACTGCTGTTCTCTACAATACGCACAGGGACTGCTGTTCTCTACAATACGCACAAGGGCTGCTGTTCTCTCCAATCCGCACAGGGACTGCTGTTCTCTACAATATGCACTGGGACTGCTGTTCTCTCCAATGCACACAGGGACTGCTATTCTCTATAATACAGACAGGGACACTGTTCCCGAAAATACGCACAGGGACTGCTATTCTCTACAATACACACAGGGACTGCTATTCTCTATAATACGCACAGGGACTGCTATTCTCTATAATACACACAGGGACTGCTATTCTCTACAATACACACAGGGACTGCTGTTCTCTACAATACACACAGGGACTGCTGTTCTCTATAATACACACAGGGACTGCTATTCTCTATAATATACACAGGGACTGCTATTCTCGACAATACACACACGGACTGCTATTCTCTGCAATACACACACGGACTGCTATTCTCTACAATACACACAGGGACTGCTATTCTCTACATTACACACAGGGACTGCTGTTCTCTATAATACACACAGGGACTGCTATTCTCTATAATACACACAGGGACTGCTATTCTCTATAATACACACAGGGACTGCCGTTCTCTATAATACACACAGGGACTGCTATTCTCTATAATACACACCTGGACTGCTGTTCTCCACAATAGACACAGGGACTGCTATTGTCTACAATACACACAGGGACTGCTATTGTCTACAATAGACACAGGGACTGCCATTCTCTCCAATACACACCTGGACTGCTATTCTCTACAATATACACAGGGACTGCTATTCTCTACAATATACACAGGGACTGCTATTCTCAACAATATGTATAGGGACTGCTATTCTCTATAATACGCACAGGGACTGCTATTCTCTATAATACGCACAGGGACTGCTATTCTCTACAATACGCACAGAGACTGCTGTTCTCTACAATACGCACAGAGACTGCTGTTCTCTACTATACGCACAGGGACTGCTGTTCTCTACAAGACGCACAGGGACTGCTGTTCTCTACAAGACGCACAGGGACTGCTGTTCTCTACAATACGCACAGAGACTGCTGTTCTCTACTATACGCACAGGGACTGCTGTTCTCTACAAGACGCACAGGGACTGCTATTCTCTACAAGACGCACAGGGACTGCTATTCTCTACAATACGCACAGGGGCTCCTATTCTCTATAATACACACAGGAACTGCTGTTCTCTATAATACGCACAGGGACTGCTATTCTCGACAATAGGCCCAGGGACTGCTGTTCTCGACAATACGCACAGGGACTGCTATTCTCTACAATACAAACAGAGACTGGTATTCTCGACAATACGCACAGGGACTGCTATTCGCTACAATACGCACAGGGACTGCTATTCTCTATAATACACACAGGGACTGCTATTCTCGACAATATACACAGGGGCTGCTATTCTCTACAATAGACACAGGGACTGCTATTCTCCATAAAATACACAGGGACTGCTATCCTCCATAATACGCACAGGGACTGCTATTCTTGACAATACGCACAGGGACTGCTATTCTCTATAATACACACAGGGACTGCTATTCTCGACAATATATACAGGGACTGCTATTCTCTACAATAGACATAGGGACTGCTATTCTCTATAAAATACACAGGGACTGCTATCCTCTATAATACGCACAGGGACTGCTATTCTCTACAATACGCACAGGGACTGCTGTTCTCTACAATACACACAGGGACTGCTATTCTCTATAATACACACAGGGACTGCTATTCTCTCCAATAAACAAAGGGACAGCTATTCTCTATAATACACACAGGGACTGCTAATCTCTATAACACACACAGGGACTGCTATTCTCTACAATATACACAGGGACTGCTATTCTCTACAATACACACAGGGACAGCTATTCTCTACGATACACACAGGGACTGCTATTCTCGACAATACACACAGGGACTGCTATTCTCTACAATACACACAGGGATTGCTATTCACTACAATACGCACAGGGGCTGCTATTCTCTATAATACGCACAGGGACTGCCATTCTCTACAATAAACACAGGGACTGCTGTTCTCTATAATACACACAGGGACTGCTATTCTCGAAAATACGCACAGGGACTGCTATTCTCTATAATACACACAGGGACTGCTATTCTCTATAATATACACAGGGACTGCTATTCTCTATAATACACACAGGGACAGCTATTCTCTACAATAAACACAGGGACTGCTGTTCTCTACAATACACACAGGGACTGCTATTCTCGAAAATACGCACAGGGACTGCTATTCTCTACAATAAACACAGGGACTGGTATTCTCTATAATACACACAGAGACTGCTATTCTCTACAATAAACACAGGGACTGCTGTTCTCTACAATACACACAGGGACTGCTATTCCCGAAAATACGCACAGGGACTGCTATTCTCTACAATAAACACAGGGACTGCTATTCTCTATAATACACACAGGGACTGCTATTCTCTACAATAAACACAGGGACTGCTGTTCTCTACAATACACACAGGGACTGCTATTCTCGAAAATACGCACAGGAACTGCTATTCTCTACAATAAACACAGGGACTGCTATTCTCTATAATACACACAGGGACTGCTATTCTCTATAATACACACAGGGACTGTTATTCTCCACAATACACACAGGGACTGCTATTCTGGACAATACGCACAGGGACTGGTATTCTCGATAATAGACAGAGGGGCTGCTATTCTCTACAATACGCACAGGGACTGCTATTCTCGAAAATACGCACAGGGACTGCTATTCTCTCTAATAAACACAGGGACTGCTGTTCTTTACAATACACACAGGGACTGCTATTCTCGAAAATGCGCACAGGGACTGCTATTCTCTACAATACACACAAGGACTGGCATTCACTACAATACACACAAGGATTGCTATTCACTACAATACGCACAGGGGCTGCTATTCTCTATAATACATACAGGGACTGCTATTCTCTATAATACGCACAGGGGCTGCTATTCTCGATAATACACACAGGGACTGCTATTCTCTACAATACGCACAGGGACTGCTATTCTCGACAATACACACAAGGATTGCTATTCTCTACAATACACACAGGGACTGCTATTCCCTACAATACGCACAGGGACTGCTATTCTTGAAAATACGCACAGGGACTGATATTCTCTATAATACGCACAGGGACTGCTGTTCTCGAAAATACGCACAGGGACTGCTATTCTCGACAATAAGCACAGGGACTGCTATTCTCTACAATACGCACAGGGACTGCTATTCTCGAAAATACGCACAGGGACTGCTATTCTCTACAATACACACAGGGGCTGCTATTCTCTATAATACGCACAGGGACTGCTATTCTCTATAATACACACAGGGGCTGCCATTCTCTATAATACGCACAGGGACTGCTGTTCTCTACAATACACACAGGGACTGCTATTCTCGAAAATACGCACAGGGACTGCTATTCACTACAATACACACAGGGGCTGCTATTCTCTATAATACGCACAGGGACTGCTATTCTCTATAATACACACAGGGGCTACTATTCTCTATAATACACACAGGGGCTGCCTTTCTCTATAATACGCACAGGGGCTGCCATTCTCTATAATACACACAGGGACTGCTATTCTCTATAATACGCACAGGGACTGCTATTCTGTATAATACACACAGGGGCAGCTATTCTCTACAATACACACAGGGACTGCTATTCCTACAATACGCACAAGGACTGCTATTCTCTAAAATACGCACAGAGACTGCTATTCTCTATAATACGCACAGAGACTGCAGTTCTCTACAATGCACACAGGAACTGCTATTCTCTATAATACACAGAGGAACTGCTATTCTCTACAATACACACAGGGACTGCTATGCTCTATAATATACACAGGAACTGCTATTCTCTACAACACACACAGACAGCTATTCTCTATAATACACACGAGAACTGGTATTCTCTACAATATGCACATGGACTAATATTCTCTACAATACACACAGGAACTGCTATTCTCTATAATACGCACAGGGGCTGCTATTCTCTATAATACACACAGGGACTGCTATACTCGAAAGTACGCACAGGGACTGCTATTCTCTACGATACACACAGGGACTGCTATTCTCTATAATACACACAGAGACTGCTATTCTCTATAATACACACAGAGACTGCTACTCTCTACAATACACACAGGGGCTGCTATTCTCTATAATACACACAGGGACTGCTATACTCGAAAGTACACACAGGGACTGCTATTCTCTACAATACGCACAGGGTCTGCTATTCTCTATAATACACACAGGGACTGCTATTCTCTCCAATACACACAGGGGCAGCTATTCTCTACAATACACACAGGGACTGCTATTCTCTACAATACGCACAGGGGCTGCTATTCTCGAAAATACGCACAGAGACTGATATTCTCTCTAATACGCACAGAGACTGTTGTTCTCTACAATGCACACAGGGACTGCTATTCTCTACAATACGCACATGGACTGATATTCTCTAAAATACACACAGGACCTGCTATTCTCTATAATACACACAGGGACAGCTATTCTCTACAATACGCACATGGACTGATATTCTCTATAATACACACAGGAACTGCTATTCTCTATAATACACTCAGGGACAGCTATTCTCTACAATAAACACAGGGACAGCTTTTCTCTATAATACAGACAGGGACTGCTATTCTCTACAATACACACAGGGACAGATATTCTCTATAATACGCACAGGGACTGCTATTCTCTACAATACGCACAGGGGCTGCTATTCTCAAAAATACGCACAGAGACTGATATTCTCTCCAATAGGCACAGAGATTGTTGTTCTCTACAATGCACACATGGACTGCTATGCTCCATAATACACACAGGGACTGCTATTCTCTATAATACACACAGGGACTGGTATTCTCTACAATACCCACAGGGACTGCTATTCTCTACAATACACACATGGACTGCTATTCTCTACAATACGCACATGGACTGATATTCTCGATAATACACACAGGAACTGCTATTCTCTATAATAAACACAGGGACTGCTATTCTCTATAATACACACAGGGACTGCTATTCTCTACAATACACACAGGGACTGCTATTCTCTACAATACACACAGGGACTACTATTCTCTACAATACGCACATGGACTGATATTCTCTATAATACACACAGGGACTGCTATTCTGTACAATACACACAGAGACTGCTATTCTCTATAATATACACAGGGACTGATATTCTCTATAATACACACAGGAACTGCTATTCTCTATAATACACACAGGGACTGCTATTCTCTATAATACACACAGGGGCTGCTATTCTCTATAATACACACAGGAACTGCTATTCTCTATAATACACACAGGGACTGCTATTCTCTATAATACACACAGGGGCGGCAATTCTCTACAATACGCACATGGACTGATATTCTCTATAACACACACAGGAACTGCTATTCTCTATAATACACACAGGGGCTGCTATTCTCTATAATACACACAGGAACTGCTATTCTCTGTAATACACACAGGGACTGCTATTCTCTATAATACAGACAGGGGCTGCTATTCTCTACAATACACACAGGGACAGATATTCTCTATAATACGCACAGGGACTGCTATTCTCTACAATACGCACAGGGGCTGCTATTCTCAAAAATACGCACAGAGACTGATATTCTCTCCAATAGGCACAGAGATTGTTGTTCTCTACAATGCACACATGGACTGCTATGCTCCATAATACACACAGGAACTGCTATTCTCTATAATACACACAGGGACTGGTATTCTCTACAATACCCACAGGGACTGCTATTCTCTACAATACACACAGGGACTGCTATTCTCTACAATACGCACATGGACTGATATTCTCGATAATACACACAGGAACTGCTATTCTCTATAATAAACACAGGGACTGCTATTCTCTATAATACACACAGGGATTGCTATTCTCTACAATACACACAGGGACTGCTATTCTCTACAATACACACAGGGACTGCTATTCTCTACAATACGCACATGGACTGATATTCTCTATAATACACACAGGGACTGCTATTCTGTACAATACACACACAGACTGCTATTCTCTATAATATACACAGGGACTGATATTCTCTATAATACACACAGGAACTGCTATTCTCTATAATACACACAGGGACTGCTATTCTCTATAATACACACAGGGGCTGCTATTCTCTATAATACACACAGGAACTGCTATTCTCTATAATACACACAGGGACTGCTATTCTCTATAATACACACAGGGGCTGCAATTCTCTACAATACGCACATGGACTGATATTCTCTATAATACACACAGGAACTGATATTCTCTATAATACACACAGGAACTGCTATTCTCTATAATACACACAGGGGCTGCTATTCTCTATAATACACACAGGAACTGCTATTCTCTGTAATACACACAGGGACTGCTATTCTTTATAATACAGACTGGGGCTGCAATTCTCTACAATACGCACAGGGACTGCTATTCTCTATAATACACACAGGAACTGATATTCTCTATAATACACACAGGAACTGCTATTCTCTATAATACACACAGGAGCTGCTATTCTCTATAATACATACAGGGACTGCTATTCTCTATAATACACACAGGGGCTGCAATTCTCTACAATACGCACATGGACTGATATTCTCTATAATACACACAGGAACTGATATTCTCTATAATACACACAGGAACTGCTATTCTCTATAATACACACAGGGACTGCTATTCTCTATAATACACACAGGGGCTGCAATTCTCTACAATACGCACATGGACTGATATTCTCTATAATACACACAGGAACTGATATTCTCTATAATACACACAGGAACTGCTATTCTCTATAATACACACAGGGGCTGCTATTCTCTATAATACACACAGGAACTGCTATTCTCTATAATACACACAGGGACTGCTATTCTCTATCATACACACAGGGGCTGCTATTCTCTATAATACACACAGGAACTGCTGTTCTCTCCAATCCGCACAGGGACTGCTGTTCTCTACAATATGCACTGGGACTGCTGTTCTCTACAATGCACACAGGGACTGCTATTGTCTATAATACACACAGGGACTGCTGTTCCCGAAAATACGCACAGGGACTGCTATTCTCTACAATACACACAGGGACTGCTGTTCTCCACAATAGACACAGGGACTGCTATTGTCTACAATACACACAGGGACTGCTATTGTCTACAATAGACACAGGGACTGCCATTCTCTCCAATACACACCGGGACTGCTATTCTCTACAATATACACAGGGACTGCTATTCTCTACAATATACACAGGGAATGCTATTCTCAACAATATGTACAGGGACTGCTATTCTCTATAATACGCACAGGGACTGCTATTCTCTATAATACGCACAGGGACTGCTATTCTCTACAATACGCACAGAGACTGCTGTTCTCTACAATACGCACAGAGACTGCTTTTCTCTACTATACGCACAGGGACTGCTGTTCTCTACAAGACCCACAGGGACTGCTGTTCTCTACAAGACGCACAGGGACTGCTATTCTCTACAAGACACACAGAGACTGCTATTCTCTACAAGACGCACAGGGGCTCCTATTCTCTATAATACACACAGGAACTGCTGTTCTCTATAATACGCACAGGGACTGCTATTCTCTACAATACACACAGAGACTGCTATTCTCGACAATACGCACAGGGACAGCTATTCGCTACAATACGCACAGGGACTGCTATTCTCTATAATACACACAGGGACTGCTATTCTCGACAATATACACAGGGGCTGCTATTCTCTACAATAGACACAGGGACTGCTATTCTCCATAAAATACACAGGGACTGCTATCCTCCATAATACGCACAGGGACTGCTATTCTCGACAATACGCACAGGGACTGCTATTCTCTATAATACACACAGGGACTGCTATTCTCGACAATATACACAGGGACTGCTATTCTCTACAATAGACATAGGGACTTCTATTCTCTATAAAATACACAGGGACTGCTATCCTCTATAATACACACAGGGACTGCTGTTCTCTACAATACACACAGGGACTGCTATTCTCTACAATATGCGCAGTGGCTGCTATTCTGTATAATACACACAGGGACTGCTATTCTCTCCAATAAACAAAGGGACAGCTATTCTCTACAATACGCACAGGGACTGCTGTTCTCTTCAATACGCACACAGACTGCTATTCTCTGTAAAACACACAAACTACTTTTATCTATAATACGCACAGGGGCTGCTATTCTCGACAATACACACAGGGACTGCTGTTCTCGACAATACGCACAGGGACTGCTGACTCTACAATACGCACAGGGACTGCTGTTCTCTACAATACGCACAGGGGCTGCTGTTCTCTCCAATACGCACAGGGACTGCTGTTCTCTACAATACGCACAGGGACTGCTGTTCTCTACAATACGCACAAGGGCTGCTGTTCTCTCCAATCCGCACAGGGACTGCTGTTCTCTACAATATGCACTGGGACTGCTGTTCTCTACAATGCACACAGGGACTGCTATTCTCTATAATACAGACAGGGACTGCTGTTCCCGAATATAGGCACAGGGACTGCTATTCTCTACAATACACACAGGGACTGCTATTCTCTATAATACGCACAGGGACTGCTATTCTCTATAATACACACAGGGACTGCTATTCTCTACAATACACACAGGGACTGCTATTCTCTACAATACACACAGGGACTGCTATTCTCTACAATACGCACATGGACTGATATTCTCTATAATACACACAGGGACTGCTATTCTGTACAATACACACACAGACTGCTATTCTCTATAATATACACAGGGACTGATATTCTCTATAATACACACAGGAACTGCTCTTCTCTATAATACACACAGGGACTGCTATTCTCTATAATACACACAGGGGCTGCTATTCTCTATAATACACACAGGAACTGCTATTCTCTATAATACACACAGGGACTGCTATTCTCTATAATACACACAGGGGCTGCAATTCTCTACAATACGCACATGGACTGATATTCTCTATAATACACACAGGAACTGATATTCTCTATAATACACACAGGAACTGCTATTCTCTATAATACACACAGGGGCTGCTATTCTCTATAATACACACAGGAACTGCTATTCTCTGTAATACACACAGGGACTGCTATTCTTTATAATACAGACTGGGGCTGCAATTCTCTACAATACGCACATGGACTGCTATTCTCTATAATACACACAGGAACTGATATTCTCTATAATACACACAGGAACTGCTATTCTCTATAATACACACAGGGGCTGCTATTCTCTATAATACATACAGGGACTGCTATTCTCTATAATACACACAGGGGCTGCAATTCTCTACAATACGCACATGGACTGATATTCTCTATAATACACACAGGAACTGATATTCTCCATAATACACACAGGAACTGCTATTCTCTATAATACACACAGGGACTGCTATTCTCTATAATACACACAGGGGCTGCAATTCTCTACAATACGCACATGGACTGATATTCTCTATAATACACACAGGAACTGATATTCTCTATAATACACACAGGAACTGCTATTCTCTATAATACACACAGGGGCTGCTATTCTCTATAATACACACAGGAACTGCTATTCTCTATAATACACACAGGGACTGCTATTCTCTATAATACACACAGGGGCTGCAATTCTCTACAATACGCACATGGACTGATATTCTCTATAATACACACAGGAACTGATATTCTCTATAATACACACAGGAACTGCTATTCTCTATAATACACACAGGGGCTGCTATTCTCTATAATACACACAGGAACTGCTATTCTCTCCAATACGCACAGGGACTGCTGTTCTCTACAATACGCACAGGGACTGCTGTTCTCTATAATACGCACAAGGGCTGCTGTTCTCTCCAATCCGCACAGGGACTGCTGTTCTCTACAATATGCACTGGGACTGCTGTTCTCTACAATGCACACAGGGACTGCTATTGTCTATAATACACACAGGGACTGCTGTTCCCGAAAATACGCACAGGGACTGCTATTCTCTACAATAGACACAGGGACTGCCATTCTCTCCAATACACACCGGGACTGCTATTCTCTACAATATACACAGGGACTGCTATTCTCTACAATATACACAGGGAATGCTATTCTCAACAATATGTACAGGGACTGCTATTCTCTATAATACGCACAGGGACTGCTATTCTCTATAATACGCACAGGGACTGCTATTCTCTACAATACGCACAGAGACTGCTGTTCTCTACAATACGCACAGAGACTGCTGTTCTCTACTATACGCACAGGGACTGCTGTTCTCTACAAGACCCACAGGGACTGCTGTTCTCTACAAGACGCACAGGGACTGCTATTCTCTACAAGACACACAGGGACTGCTATTCTCTACAATACGCACAGGGGCTCCTATTCTCTATAATACACACAGGAACTGCTGTTCTCTATAATACGCACAGGGACTGCTATTCTCGACAATAGGCCCAGGGACTGCTGTTCTCGACAATACGCACAGGGACTGCTATTCTCTACAATACACACAGAGACTGCTATTCTCGACAATACGCACAGGGACAGCTATTCGCTACAATACGCACAGGGACTGCTATTCTCTATAATACACACAGGGACTGCTATTCTCGACAATATACACAGGGGCTGCTATTCTCTACAATAGACACAGGGACTGCTATTCTCCATAAAATACACAGGGACTGCTATCCTCCATAATACGCACAGGGACTGCTATTCTCGACAATACGCACAGGGACTGCTATTCTCTATAATACACACAGGGACTGCTATTCTCGACAATATACACAGGGACTGCTATTCTCTACAATAGACATAGGGACTTCTATTCTCTATAAAATACACAGGGACTGCTATCCTCTATAATACACACAGGGACTGCTGTTCTCTACAATACACACAGGGACTGCTATTCTCTACAATATGCGCAGTGGCTGCTATTCTCGACAATATACACAGGGACTGCTATTCTCTCCAATAAACAAAGGGACAGCTATTCTCTACAATACGCACAGGGACTGCTGTTCTCTTCAATACGCACACAGACTGCTATTCTCTGTAAAACACACAGGGACTGCTGTTCTCTACAATGCACACAGGGACTGCTGTTCTCTACAATGCACACAGGGACTGCTATTCTCTATAATACAGACAGGGGCTGCTGTTCCCGAATATAGGCACAGGGACTGCTATTCTCTACAATACACACAGGGACTGCTATTCTCTGCAATACACACACGGACTGCTATTCTCTGCAATACACACAGGGACTGCTATTCTCTACATTACACACAGGGACTGCTGTTCTCTATAATACACACAGGGACTGCTATTCTCTATAATACACACAGGGACTGCTATTCTCTATAATACACACAGGGACTGCTGTTCTCTATAATACACACAGGGACTGCTATTCTCTATAATACACACAGGGACTGCTGTTCTCCACAATAGACACAGGGACTGCTATTGTCTACAATACACACAGGGACTGCTATTGTCTACAATAGACACAGGGACTGCCATTCTCTATAATACAGACAGGGGCTGCAATTCTCTACAATACGCACATGGACTGCTATTCTCTATAATACACACAGGAACTGATATTCTCTATAATACACACAGGGACTGCTATTCTCTATAATACACACAGGGACTGCTATTCTCTACAATATACACAGGGACTGCTATTCTCTATAATACACACAGGGACTGTTATTCTCTATAATACATACAGGAACTGCTATTCTCTATAATACACACAGGGGCTGCTATTCTCTATAATACACACAGGAACTGCTATTCTCTATAATACACACAGGGACTGCTATTCTCTATAATACACACAGGGGCTGCAATTCTCTACAATACGCACATGGACTGATATTCTCTATAATACACACAGGAACTGATATTCTCTATAATACACACAGGAACTGCTATTCTCTATAATACACACAGGGACTGCTATTCTCTATAATACACACAGGGGCTGCAATTCTCTACAATACGCACATGGACTGATATTCTCTATAATACACACAGGAACTGATATTCTCCATAATACACACAGGAACTGCTATTCTCTATAATACACACAGGGGCTGCTATTCTCTATAATACACACAGGAACTGCTATTCTCTATAATACACACAGGGACTGCTATTCTCTATAATACACACAGGGGCTGCAATTCTCTACAATACGCACATGGACTGATATTCTCTATAATACACACAGGAACTGATATTCTCTATAATACACACAGGAACTGCTATTCTCTATAATACACACAGGGGCTGCTATTCTCTATAATACACACAGGAACTGCTATTCTCTCCAATACGCACAGGGACTGCTGTTCTCTACAATACGCACAGGGACTGCTGTTCTCTACAATACGCACAAGGGCTGCTGTTCTCTCCAATCCGCACAGGGACTGCTGTTCTCTACAATATGCACTGGGACTGCTGTTCTCTACAATGCACACAGGGACTGCTATTCTCTATAATACACACAGGGACTGCTGTTCCCGAAAATACGCTCAGGGACTGCTATTCTCTACAATACACACAGGGACTGCTGTTCTCCACAATAGACACAGGGACTGCTATTGTCTACAATACACACAGGGACTGCTATTGTCTACAATAGACACAGGGACTGCCATTCTCTCCAATACACACCGGGACTGCTATTCTCTACAATATACACAGGGACTGCTATTCTCTACAATATACACAGGGACTGCTATTCTCAACAATATGTACAGGGACTGCTATTCTCTATAATACGCACAGGGACTGCTATTCTCTATAATACGCACAGGGACTGCTATTCTCTACAATACGCACAGAGACTGCTGTTCTCTACAATACGCACAGAGACTGCTGTTCTCTACTATACGCACAGGGACTGCTGTTCTCTACAAGACCCACAGGGACTGCTGTTCTCTACAAGACGCACAGGGACTGCTATTCTCTACAAGACGCACAGGGACTGCTATTCTCTACAATACGCACAGGGGCTCCTATTCTCTATAATACACACAGGAACTGCTGTTCTCTATAATACGCACAGGGACTGCTATTCTCGACAATAGGCCCAGGGACTGCTGTTCTCGACAATACGCACAGGGACTGCTATTCTCTACAATACACACAGAGACTGCTATTCTCGACAATACGCACAGGGACAGCTATTCGCTACAATACGCACAGGGACTGCTATTCTCTATAATACACACAGGGACTGCTATTCTCGACAATATACACAGGGGCTGCTATTCTCTACAATAGACACAGGGACTGCTATTCTCCATAAAATACACAGGGACTGCTATCCTCCATAATACGCACAGGGACTGCTATTCTCGACAATACGCACAGGGACTGCTATTCTCTATAATACACACAGGGACTGCTATTCTCGACAATATACACAGGGACTGCTATTCTCTACAATAGACATAGGGACTTCTATTCTCTATAAAATACACAGGGACTGCTATCCTCTATAATACACACAGGGACTGCTGTTCTCTACAATACACACAGGGACTGCTATTCTCTCCAATAAACAAAGGGACAGCTATTCTCTACAATACGCACAGGGACTGCTGTTCTCTTCAATACGCACACGGACTGCTATTCTCTGTAAAACACACAAACTACTTTTATCTATAATACGCACAGGGGCTGCTATTCTCGACAATACACACAGGGACTGCTGTTCTCAACAATACGCACAGGGACTGCTGACTCTACAATACGCACAGGGACTGCTGTTCTCTACAATACGCACAAGGGCTGCTGTTCTCTCCAATCCGCACAGGGACTGCTATTCTCTATAATACGCACAGGGACTGCTATTCTCTATAATACACACAGGGACTGCTATTCTCTACAATACACACAGGGACTGCTTTTCTCTACAATACACACCGGGACTGCTGTTCTCTATAATACACACAGGGACTGCTATTCTCTATAATATACACAGGGACTGCTATTCTCGACAATACACACACGGACTGCTATTCTCTGCAATACACACACGGACTGCTATTCTCTACAATACACACAGGGACTGCTATTCTCTACATTACACACAGGGACTGCTGTTCTCTATAATACACACAGGGACTGCTATTCTCTATAATACACACAGGGACTGCTATTCTCTATAATACACACAGGGACTGCTCTTCTCTATAATACACACAGGGACTGCTATTCTCTATAATACACACAGGGACTGCTGTTCTCCACAATAGACACAGGGACTGCTATTGTCTACAATACACACAGGGACTGCTATTGTCTACAATAGACACAGGGACTGCCATTCTCTCCAATACACACCTGGACTGCTATTCTCTACAATATACACAGGGACTGCTATTCTCTACAATATACACAGGGACTGCTATTCTCAACAATATGTACAGGGACTGCTATTCTCTATAATACGCACAGGGACTGCTATTCTCTATAATACGCACAGGGACTGCTATTCTCTACAATACGCACAGAGACTGCTGTTCTCTACAATACGCACAGAGACTGCTGTTCTCTACTATACGCACAGGGACTGCTGTTCTCTACAAGACCCACAGGGACTGCTGTTCTCTACAAGACGCACAGGGACTGGTGTTCTCTACAAGACGCACAGGGACTGCTATTCTCTACAAGACGCACAGGGACTGCTATTCTCTACAATACGCACAGGGGCTCCTATTCTCTATAATACACACAGGAACTGCTGTTCTCTATAATACGCACAGGGACTGCTATTCTCGACAATAGGCCCAGGGACTGCTGTTCTCGACAATACGCACAGGGACTGCTATTCTCTACAATACACACAGAGACTGGTATTCTCGACAATACACACAGGGACTGCTATTCGCTACAATACGCACAGGGAATGCTATTCTCTATAATACACACAGGGACTGCTATTCTCGACAATATACACAGGGGCTGCTATTCTCTACAATAGACACAGGGACTGCTATTCTCCATAAAATACACAGGGACTGCTATCCTCCATAATACGCACAGGGACTGCTATTCTCGACAATACGCACAGGGACTGCTATTCTCTATAATACACACAGGGACTGCTATTCTCGACAATATACACAGGGACTGCTATTCTCTACAATAGACATAGGGACTGCTATTCTCTATAAAATACACAGGGACTGCTATCCTCTATAATACGCACAGGGACTGCTATTCTCTACAATACGCACAGGGACTGCTGTCAACTACAATACACACAGGGACTGCTATTCTCTATAATACACACAGGGACTGCTATTCTCTCCAATAAACAAAGGGACAGCTATTCTCTATAATACACACAGGGACTGCTAATCTCTATAACACACACAGGGACTGCTATTCTCTACAATATACACAGGGACTGCTATTCTCTACAATACACACAGGGACAGCTATTCTCTACGATACACACAGGGACTGCTATTCTCGACAATACACACAGGGACTGCTATTCTCTACAATACACACAGGGACTGCTATTCACTACAATTCGCACAGGGGCTGCTATTCTCTATAATACGCACAGGGACTGCCATTCTCTACAATAAACACAGGGACTGCTGTTCTCTATAATACACACAGGGACTGCTATTCTCGAAAATACGCACAGGGACTGCTATTCTCTATAATACACACAGGGACTGCTATTCTCTATAATACACACAGGGACTGCTATTCTCTACAATAAACACAGGGACTGCTGTTCTCTACAATACTCACAGGGACTGCTATTCTCGAAAATACGCACAGGGACTGCTATTCTCTACAATAAACACAGGGACTGCTATTCTCTATAATACACACAGGGACTGCTATTCTCTACAATAAACACAGGGACTGCTGTTCTCTACAATACACACAGGGACTGCTATTCTCGAAAATACGCACAGGGACTGCTATTCTCTACAATAAACACAGGGACTGCTATTCTCAAAAACACACACAGGGACTGCTATTCTCTATAATACACACAGGGACTGTTATTCTCCACAATACACACAGGGACTGCTATTCTGGACAATACGCACAGGGACTGGTATTCTCGATAATAGACAGAGGGGCTGCTAATCTCGACAATACGCACAGGGACTGCTATTCTCGAAAATACGCACAGGGACTGCTATTCTCTCTAATAAACACAGGGACTGCTGTTCTTTACAATACACACAGGGACTGCTATTCTCGAAAATGCGCACAGGGACTGCTATTCTCTACAATACACACAAGGACTGGCATTCACTACAATACACACAAGGATTGCTATTCACTACAATACGCACAGGGGCTGCTATTCTCTATAATACATACAGGGACTGCTATTCTCTACAATAAACACAGGGACTGCTGTTCTTTACAATACACACAGGGACTGCTATTCTCTATAATACGCACAGGGGCTGCTATTCTCTATAATACACACAGGGACTGCTATTCTCTACAATACGCACAGGGACTGCTATTCTCGACAATACACACAGGGACTGCTATTCTCTACAATACACACAGGGACTGCTATTCCCTACAATACGCACAGGGACTGCTATTCTTGAAAATACGCACAGGGACTGATATTCTCTTTAATACGCACAGGGACTGCTATTCTCGAAAATACGCACAGGGACTGCTATTCTCTACAATAAGCACAGGGACTGCTATTCTCTACAATACGCACAGGGACTGCTATTCTCGAAAATACGCACAGGGACTGCTATTCTCTACAATACACACAGGGGCTGCTATTCTCTATAATACGCACAGGGACTGCTATTCTCTATAATACACACAGGGGCTGCCATTCTCTATAATACGCACAGGGACTGCTGTTCTCTACAATACACACAGGGACTGCTATTCTCGAAAATACGCACAGGGACTGCTATTCTCTACAATACACACAGGGGCTGCTATTCTCTATAATACGCACAGGGACTGCTATTCTCTATAATACACACAGGGGCTGCCTTTCTCTATAATACGCACAGGGGCTGCCATTCTCTATAATACACACAGGGACTGCTATTCTCTATAATACGCACAGGGACTGCTATTCTGTATAATACACACAGGGGCAGCTATTCTCTACAATACACACAGGGACTGCTATTCTCTACAATACGCACAAGGACTGCTATTCTCTAAAATACGCACAGAGACTGCTATTCTCTATAATACGCACAGAGACTGCAGTTCTCTACAATGCACACAGGAACTGCTATTCTCTATAATACACAGAGGAACTGCTATTCTCTACAATACACACAGGGACTGCTATGCTCTATAATACACACGAGAACTGGTATTCTCTACAATACGCTCATGGACTAATATTCTCTACAATACACACAGGAACTGCTATTCTCTATAATACGCACAGGGGCTGCTATTCTCTATAATACACACAGGGACTGCTATACTCGAAAGTACGCACAGGGACTGCTATTCTCTACGATACACACAGGGACTGCTATTCTCTATAATACACACAGAGACTGCTATTCTCTATAATACACACAGAGACTGCTACTCTCTACAATACACACAGGGGCTGCTATTCTCTATAATACACACAGGGACTGCTATACTCGAAAGTACGCACAGGGACTGCTATTCTCTACAATACGCACAGGGTCTGCTATTCTCTATAATACACACAGGGACTGCTATTCTCTCCAATACACACAGGGACAGCTATTCTCTACAATACGCACAGGGACTGCTATTCTCTACAATACGCACAGGGGCTGCTATTCTCGAAGATACGCACAGAGACTGATATTCTCTCTAATACGCACAGAGACTGTTGTTCTCTACAATGCACACAGGGACTGCTATTCTCTACAATACGCACATGGACTGATATTCTCTAAAATACACACAGGACCTGCTATTCTCTATAATACACACAGGAACTGCTATTCTCTATCATACACTCAGGGACAGCTATTCTCTACAATAAACACAGGGACAGCTATTCTCTATAATACAGACAGGGACTGCTATTCTCTACAATACACACAGGGACAGATATTCTCTATAATACGCACAGGGACTGCTATTCTCTATAATACACACAGGGACTGCTATTCTGTACAATACACACAGAGACTGCTATTCTCTATAATATACACAGGGACTGATATTCTCTATAATACACACAGGAACTGCTATTCTCTATAATACACACAGGGACTGCTATTCTCTATAATACACACAGGGGCTGCTATTCTCTATAATACACACAGGAACTGCTATTCTCTATAATACACACAGGGACTGCTATTCTCTATAATACACACAGGGGCTGCAATTCTCTACAATACGCACATGGACTGATATTCTCTATAATACACACAGGAACTGATATTCTCTATAATACACACAGGAACTGCTATTCTCTATAATACACA
Organism: Chiloscyllium plagiosum; assembly: GCF_037043375.1. Taxonomy (NCBI): domain Eukaryota; kingdom Metazoa; phylum Chordata; class Chondrichthyes; order Orectolobiformes; family Hemiscylliidae; genus Chiloscyllium; species Chiloscyllium plagiosum. The sequence continues at coordinate 55,601,583 of NW_028270188.1, forward strand.
CAGGGGCTGCTATTCTCTATAATACACACAGGTGCTGCTATTCTCTATAATACACACAGGGACTGCTATTCTCTATAATACAGACAGGGGCTGCTATTCTCTACAATACACACAGGGACAGATATTCTCTATAATACGCACAGGGACTGCTATTCTCTACAATACGCACAGGGGCTGCTTTTCTCAAAAATACGCACAGAGACTGATATTCTCTCCAATAGGCACAGAGATTGTTGTTCTCTACAATGCACACATGGACTGCTATGCTCCATAATACACACAGGAACTGCTATTCTCTATAATACACACAGGGACTGGTATTCTCTACAATACCCACAGGGACTGCTATTCTCTACAATACACACAGGGACTGCTATTCTCTACAATACGCACATGGACTGATATTCTCGATAATACACACAGGAACTGCTATTCTCTATAATAAACACAGGGACTGCTATTCTCTATAATACACACAGGGACTGCTATTCTCTACAATACACACAGGGACTGGTATTCTCTACAATACACACAGGGACTGCTATTCTCTACAATACGCACATGGACTGATATTCTCTATAATACACACAGGGACTGCTATTCTGTACAATACACACAGAGACTGCTATTCTCTATAATATACACAGGGACTGATATTCTCTATAATACACACAGGAACTGCTATTCTCTATAATACACACAGGGACTGCTATTCTCTATAATACACACAGGGGCTGCTATTCTCTATAATACACACAGGAACTGCTATTCTCTATAATACACACAGAGACTGCTACTCTCTACAATACACACAGGGGCTGCTATTCTCTATAATACACACAGGGACTGCTATACTCGAAAGTACGCACAGGGACTGCTATTCTCTACGATACACACAGGGACTGCTATTCTCTATAATACACACAGAGACTGCTATTCTCTATAATACACACAGAGACTGCTACTCTCTACAATACACACAGGGGCTGCTATTCTCTATAATACACACAGGGACTGCTATACTCGAAAGTACGCACAGGGACTGCTATTCTCTACAATACGCACAGGGTCTGCTATTCTCTATAATACACACAGGGACTGCTATTCTCTCCAATACACACAGGGGCAGCTATTCTCTACAATACGCACAGGGACTGCTATTCTCTACAATACGCACAGGGGCTGCTATTCTCGAAGATACGCACAGAGACTGATATTCTCTCTAATACGCACAGAGACTGTTGTTCTCTACAATGCACACAGGGACTGCTATTCTCTACAATACGCACATGGACTGATATTCTCTAAAATACACACAGGACCTGCTATTCTCTATAATACACACAGGAACTGCTATTCTCTATCATACACTCAGGGACAGCTATTCTCTACAATAAACACAGGGACAGCTATTCTCTATAATACAGACAGGGACTGCTATTCTCTACAATACACACAGGGACAGATATTCTCTATAATACGCACAGGGACTGCTATTCTCTATAATACACACAGGGACTGCTATTCTGTACAATACACACAGAGACTGCTATTCTCTATAATATACCCAGGGACTGATATTCTCTATAATACACACAGGAACTGCTATTCTCTATAATACACACAGGGACTGCTATTCTCTATAATACACACAGGGGCTGCTATTCTCTATAATACACACAGGAACTGCTATTCTCTATAATACACACAGGGACTGCTATTCTCTATAATACACACAGGGGCTGCAATTCTCTACAATACGCACATGGACTGATATTCTCTATAATACACACAGGAACTGATATTCTCTATAATACACACAGGAACTGCTATTCTCTATAATACACACAGGGGCTGCTATTCTCTATAATACACACAGGAACTGCTCTTCTCTGTAATACACACAGGGACTGCTATTCTCTATAATACAGACAGGGGCTGCTATTCTCTACAATACACACAGGGACAGATATTCTCTATAATACGCACAGGGACTGCTATTCTCTACAATACGCACAGGGGCTGCTTTTCTCAAAAATACGCACAGAGACTGATATTCTCTCCAATAGGCACAGTGATTGTTGTTCTCTACAATGCACACATGGACTGCTATGCTCCATAATACACACAGGAACTGCTATTCTCTATAATACACACAGGGACTGGTATTCTCTACAATACCCACAGGGACTGCTATTCTCTACAATACACACAGGGACTGCTATTCTCTACAATACGCACATGGACTGATATTCTCGATAATACACACAGGAACTGCTATTCTCTATAATAAACACAGGGACTGCTATTCTCTATAATACACACAGGGACTGCTATTCTCTACAATACACACAGGGACTGGTATTCTCTACAATACACACAGGGACTGCTATTCTCTACAATACGCACATGGACTGATATTCTCTATAATACACACAGGGACTGCTATTCTGTACAATACACACAGAGACTGCTATTCTCTATAATATACACAGGGACTGATATTCTCTATAATACACACAGGAACTGCTATTCTCTATAATACACACAGGGACTGCTATTCTCTATAATACACACAGGGGCTGCTATTCTCTATAATACACACAGGAACTGCTATTCTCTATAATACACACAGGGACTGCTATTCTCTATAATACACACAGGGGCTGCAATTCTCTACAATACGCACATGGACTGATATTCTCTATAATACACACAGGAACTGATATTCTCTATAATACACACAGGAACTGCTATTCTCTATAATACACACAGGGGCTGCTATTCTCTATAATACACACAGGAACTGCTATTCTCTGTAATACACACAGGGACTGCTATTCTCTATAATACAGACAGGGGCTGCAATTCTCTACAATACGCACATGGACTGCTATTCTCTATAATACACACAGGAACTGATATTCTCTATAATACACACAGGAACTGCTATTCTCTATAATACACACAGGGGCTGCTATTCTCTATAATACACACAGGAACTGCTATTCTCTATAATACACACAGGGACTGCTATTCTCTATAATACACACAGGGGCTGCAATTCTCTACAATACGCACATGGACTGATATTCTCTATAATACACACAGGAACTGATATTCTCTATAATACACACAGGAACTGCTATTCTCTATAATACACACAGGGACTGCTATTCTCTATAATACACACAGGGGCTGGAATTCTCTACAATACGCACATGGACTGATATTCTCTATAATACACACAGGAACTGATATTCTCTATAATACACACAGGAACTGCTATTCTCTATAATACACACAGGGACTGCTATTCTCTATAATACACACAGGGGCTGCAATTCTCTACAATACGCACGTGGACTGATATTCTCTATAATACACACAGGAACTGATATTCTCTATAATACACACAGGAACTGCTATTCTCTATAATACACACAGGGGCTGCTATTCTCTATAATACACACAGGAACTGCTATTCTCTATAATACACACAGGGACTGCTATTCTCTACAATACGCACATGGACTGATATTCTCTATAATACACACAGGAACTGATATTCTCTATAATACACACAGGAACTGCTATTCTCTATTGTACACACAGGGGCTGCTATTCTCAAAAATACGCACAGAGACTGATATTCTCTATAATACACACAGGGACTGCTATTCTCTATAATACACACAGGGGCTGCTATTCTCTATAATACACACAGGAACTGCTATTCTCTATAATACACACAGGGACTGCTATTCTCTATAATACACACAGGGGCTGCAATTCTCTACAATACGCACATGGACTGATATTCTCTATAATACACACAGGAACTGATATTCTCTATAATACACACAGGAACTGCTATTCTCTATAATACACACAGGGACTGCTATTCTCTATAATACACACAGGGGCTGCAATTCTCTACAATACGCACATGGACTGATATTCTCTATAATACACACAGGAACTGATATTCTCTATAATACACACAGGAACTGCTATTCTCTATAATACACACAGGGACTGCTATTCTCTATAATACACACAGGGGCTGCAATTCTCTACAATACGCACATGGACTGATATTCTCTATAATACACACAGGAACTGATATTCTCTATAATACACACAGGAACTGCTATTCTCTATAATACACACAGGGGCTGCTATTCTCTATAATACACACAGGAACTGCTATTCTCTATAATACACACAGGGACTGCTATTCTCTATAATACACACAGGGGCTGCAATTCTCTACAATACGCACATGGACTGATATTCTCTATAATACACACAGGAACTGATATTCTCTATAATACACACAGGAACTGCTATTCTCTATTGTACACACAGGGGCTGCTATTCTCAAAAATACGCACAGAGACTGATATTCTCTATAATACACACAGGGACTGCTATTCTCTATAATACACACAGGGACTGCTATTCTCTACAATACACACAGGGACTGCTATTCTCTACAATAAACACAGGGACAGATATTCTCTATAATACGCACAGGAACTGCTATTCTCTATAATACACACAGGGGCTGCTATTCTCAATAATACGCACAGAGACTGATATTCTCTGCAATGCACACAGGGACTGCTATTCTCTATAATACACACAGGGACTGCTATTCTCTACAATACACACAGGGACTGTTATTCTCTACAATACACACAGGAACTGCTATACTCTATAATACACACAGGGACTGCTATTCTCCACAATACACACAGGGACTGCTATTCTCTACAATACGCACATGGACTGATATTCTCTATAATACACACAGGAACTGCTATACTCTATAATACGCACAGGGGCTGCTATTCTCTACAATACACACAGGGACAGCTATTCTCTACAATACACACAGGGACTGCTATTCTCTACAATAAACACAGGGACAGATATTCTCTATAATACGCACAGGGACTGCTATTCACTACAATACACACAGGGTCTGCTAGTCTCTACAATACACACAGAGACTGCTATTCTCTGTAATACACACAGGGACGGCTATTCTCAATAATACACAAAGAGACTGCTATTCTCTCTAATACACACAGGGACTGCTATTCACTACAATATACACAGGGACTGCTATTCTCTATAATACACACAGGGACTGCTATTCTCTACAATACACACAGGGACTGCTATTCTCTACAATACACACAGGGACTGCTATTCTCTATAATATACACAGGGACTGCTATTCTCTACAATACACACAGGGACTGCTATTCTCTATAATACGCACAGGGTCTGCTATTCTCTATAAAGGGAGCTTTACTCTGTATCTAACCCCATGCTGTCCCTGTCCCTGGGATGGGGGTGACAGTGTAAAGGGAGCTTTACTCTGTATCTCACCCCGTGCTGTCCCTGCCCCTGGGATGGGAGAACAGTGTAAAGGGAGCTTTACTCTGTATCTAACCCCGTGCTGTCCCTGTCCCTGGGATTGGGGGGACAGTGTAGAGAGAGCTTTACTCTGTATCTAACCCGTGCTGCCCCTGCCCCTGGGATGGGGGGGGGACAGTGTAGAGGGCGCTTTACTCTGTATCTAACCCCGTGCTGTCCCTGGGATGGGGGCGACAGTGTAAAGGGAGCTTTACTCTTTATCTAACCCTGTGCTGTCCCTGTCTCTGGGATGGGGGTGACAGTGTAGAGGAAGCTTTACTCTGTATCTAACTCCGTGCTGTCCCTGTCCCTGGGATGGGGGGGACAGTGTAAAGGGAGCTTTACTCTGTATCTAACCCCGTGCTGTCCCTGCCCCTGGGAGTGGGGGGGTACAGTGTAAAGGGAGCTTTACTCTGTATCTAACCTTGTGCTGTCCCTGTCATTGCGATTGGGGGGACAGTGTAGAGGGAGCTTTACTCTGTATCTAATCCTGTGCTGTCCCTGTCCCTGGGATGGTGGGGGACAGTGTAAAGGAAGCTTTACTCAATATCTAACCCCGTGCTGTACCTGTCCATGGGATGGGGGTTACAGTGTAAAGGGAGCTTTACTCTGTATCTAACCCCATGCTGTCCCTGTCCCTGTGATGGGGGGGACAGAAAAGAAGGAGCTTTACTCTGTATCTAACCCCGTGCTGTCCCTGTCCCTGGGATGGGAGGGACAGTGTAGAGGGAGCTTTACTCTGTATCTAACCCTGTGCTGTCCCTGTCCCTGGGATGGGGGGAAGAGTGTAGAGGGAGCTTTACTCTATATCTAACCCTGTGCTGTCCCTGTCCCTGGGATGGGGGGGACAGTGTAGAGGGAGCTTTACTCTCTATCTAACCCTGTGCTGTCCCTGTCCCTGGGATGGGGGGGGGACAGTGTAGAGGGAGCTTTACTCTCTATCTAACCCCATGCTGTCCCGGTCTGGGGAGAGTGTTTGACAAGGGGGCTGACGGTGTGGTGCCAGCCTGAAACTGCTGCCATCAGCACCCTGGCAGGTCCGTCTGCTGTGCTCACTGTGTATTCCTGACTTCCTGACACTGATTTCAGCAACTGATAGGAAGTTGCTGTCTGGTGTGTTGACATTTTAGGTGTGAATTCCACCTCTTTGGTGCCCAGAGTGCTTCCTCTCTGCAAAGTGAGCGGTCCCCAGAATGAGGTGGCTTGACAGCGCGTGGTGTGATGGCGGGGAATGGGGGAGGGAACGGCTGCGATCTGATACAGTCCGACCCATCATTCTGCAACATCAGCTGTCTCGAGGCCGGGTCGAAACTCAGACTGATTTTGATGTGGTGCAGGGAAGGGAAAATTCATCAACTTCCACTTGCCTTGACTCCCTGCCTCTACAGTTTACTGTCTTCTGACAGTGCAGCCTGGAGATAGGCTGCGGAGGAGGTATCGGAAGGGGAATTGGGTGAAGGAGGGGACTTTTAACTGCTGACGGGCAATGTGTCCCCTCTCGTATGTACAGAGAAGGGGGGGAAGCTGGTTACAGAAAGTATTCTCTCTGCGAATGAGCAAAATTAACACAGAGTAGGAATGCAATTCATAGTTCATAGCTCCTTTAAAGTGGAGTTGCAGGTGGATAGGATAGTGAAGGCGGCGTTTGGTATGCTTTCCTTTATTGGTCAGAGTATTGAGTACAGGAGTTGGGAGGTCATGTTGCGGCTGTGCAGGACATTGGTTAGGCCACTGTTGGAATATTGCGTGCAATTCTGGTCTCCTTCCTATCGGAAAGGTGTTGTGAAACTTGAAAGGGTTCAGAAAAAATTCACAAGGATGTTGGAGGATTTGAGCTACAGGGAGAGGCTGAACAGGCCGGGGCTGTTTTCCCTGGAGCGTCGGAGGCTGAGGGGTGACCTTATGGAAGTTTATGAAATCATGAGGGGGCATGGATAGGGTAAATAGACAAGGTCTTTTCCCTGGGGTGGGGGAGTCCAGAACTAGAGGGGCATAGGTTTAGGGTGAGAGGGGAAAGATATAAAAGAGACCTAAGGGGCAACTTTTTCACACAGAGGGTGGTACGTGTATGGAATGAACTGCCAGAGGAAGTGGTGGAGGCTGGTACAATTGCAACATTTAAGAGACATTTGCATGGGTATATGAATAGGAAGGGTTTGGAGGGATATGGGCCGGGTGCTGGCAGGTGGGACTAGATTGGGTTGGGATATCTGGGTCGGCACGGACTGGTTGGACCGAAGGGTCTGTTTCCGTGTTGTACATCTCTACAAGTCGGGTATTCACCTTGTCCGTCCAGTATGCAGTGAGGTTAGTGAGTTTTCAGAAGATCTGTCGCTCAGGTTCAGATTCTGGATGTACGTTTGCTCGCTGAGCTGGAAGGTTTGTTTTCCAGACGTTTCGACACCTTCCCTCACAAACAACCCTGCAAGGACGGTGACAAACATTACCCTGGACAGACAGGCAGAAAACTAGCCACCAGGATACATGAACACCAACTAGCCACAAAAAGACATGACCCTCTCTCACTAGTACCCTCACATACACATGAGGAAGGACACCACTTCGACTGGGACAACATGTCCATCCCAGGACAAGCCGAACAGAGACACGCACGAGAATTCCTAGCAGCATGGCACTCCAATCGGAACTCTATCAACAAACACATCGACTTGGATCCCATTTACCACCCCCTGGGCAAAAGAACAGGAAATGACGTCACCAACCCAAGGAAACCTGAACACATAAGTAGAAAGCGGGCCATCCCAACCAGTGCTTCATCCGGAGACTCACTGAAGATGTTACCTCGTAGGGTGACGAAACGTCTGGAAACTAACCTTCCAGCTCAGCGAGCAAATCTGCATCCACATTCAGTGAGATCACGTCTGATCTGCCTTCCCCTCCCCTCCCACCTCAAAATTCTTGATTTTCTTACTGATGAGAAACCTATCCATCTCAGTCCCTTCCGCACTTTGGCAGGAACAGTAGACGAGCTGATTTAATTGGAGAAGGACATTAGAAACAACCCCTCCACATCTTCTCAGTCAAGCCCACTCAATGTTGTATGAGGTCGCCTCTCAAGTTTCCAAACTCCGATGAGTACAGGCCCCAACCTACTCAACCTCTCCTCAGAAGCCAGTTTGGGAGCACCAGAGTGTACCTTCTCCCGATTAACTTAGGAAGCTTTCCTTAAAAAAGGGGCTAAAATTGTTCACAGTATTCCAGCTGTGGCTTGGCCAATGCCTTGTATAAGTTTGACCAAGATATCCCTCTGTTTATACCCCGTTGTCTTTGAAATAAAGGCCAATTTGCTTCCAAGAGGCCATCTGATTCCTCTTTGATGTGGTATGTCTCCATTTCCACTCAGCACGCCCAACAGCAGGGAGATCTACTGGGGCTTTGACAGGGCTGGCACTGAAAGGTTTGCAATGGGAAGACACACCCAAAAAAGTGGCTGATTTTACAGCAGCAACCCTCTGACAGCACCCGCTCCCTCAGCACTGACCCTCCGTGTCCACTCCCTCAGCACTGACCCTCTGACAGCACCCGATCTCTCAGTGCTGACCCTCCGACAATGTCCGCTCCCTCAGCACTGACCCTCTGACAGTGTCCACTCCCTCAGCACTGACCCTCCAACAAGGGCTGCTCCCTCAGCACCGACCCTCTGACAGCGCCCGCTCCCTCAGCACTGACCCTCCGTGGGCGCAGTTGGAGGGTCAGCGCTGAGGGAGTGGACGCTGTCGGAGGGTCAGTGCTGAGGGAGCGGGCGCTGTCGGAGGGTCAGTGCTGAGGGAGTGGACACTGTCCGTGAGTCAGCGCTGAGGGAGAGGGCACTATTAGAGGGGCAGCGCTGAGGGAGTGGGCGCTGTCTGAGGGTCAGCGCTGAGGGAGTGGACACTGTGAGAGGGTCAGTGCTGAGGGAGCAGGCGCTGTCGGAGGGTCAGCGCTGAGGGAGTGGGCTCTGTCAGAGGGTCAGTGCTGAGGGAGTGGGTGCTGTAGGAGGGTCAGTGCTGAGGGAGTGGGCGCTGTCGGAGAGTCAGTGCTGAGGGAGTGGGCACTGTCGGAGGGTCAGTGCTGAGGGAGGGGGCACTGTCGAAGGGTCAGCGCTGAGGGAGTGGGCACTGTCGTATGGTCAGTGCTGAGGGAGTGGGTGCTGTCGGATGGTCAGTGCTGAGGGAGCGGGCGCTGTCAGAGGGTCAGTGCTGAGGGAGCAGGCACTGTCGAAGGGTCAGGGCTGAGGGAGTGGGCGCTGTCGGAGGGTCAGCACTGAGGGAGTGGGCGCAGTCGGAGGGTCAGTGCTGAGGGAGTGGGCACTGTCGGAGGGTCAGGGCTGAGGGAGCCGGCACTGTCGGAGGGTCAGTGCTGAGGGAGTGGGCGCTGTCGGAGGGTCAGTGCTGAGGGAGTGGGCGCAGTCGGAGGGTCAGTGCTGAGGGAGTGGGCACTGTCGGAGGGTCAGGGCTGAGGGAGCCGGCACTGTCGGAGGGTCAGTGCTGAGGGAGTGGGCGCTGTCGGAGGGTCAGTGCTGAGGGAGTGGGCGCTGTCGGAGGGTCAGTGCTGAGGGAGCACTGGGGGTGGAGGTGGGGGGAGATAGCTAAGACTATTGGGAGTGGGTGGGAGAATCCGAGTGGAGATCAAACTCCATCCTATCCAATGGTGGCGTGGGCTGGCACAGGGCTGAAGGACGTCCTTCTGCACCTGTTCCGTATCGAGTCATAGAGATGTAGAGCACGGAAACAGACCCTTCGGCCCAACTCGAACCTGTTGACCAGATATCCTCTCCTGATCTCGTCCCATTTTCCAGCAGTTTGCCCCATATCCCTCCAAACCCTTCCTATCCATGTCCCCATCCAGATGCCTTTTCAATGCTGTCATTGTACCAGCCTCCACCACTTCCTCTGGCAGCTCATTCCATACACGCACCACCCTCTGTGTGAAAACGTTGCCCCTCAGGTCCCTTTTAAATCTTACCTCTCTCATCTTAAATCTATGCCGTCTAGTTCTGGACTCCCTGACCCCAGGAAAAAGTCATTGTCTATTTATCCTATCCATGTCCCCCTCGTGGTTTTATAAACCTCTATAAGGTCACCCCTCAGCCTCCGACGCTCCGGGGAAAACAGCCCCCAGCCTGTGCAGCCTCTCCCTGTCGCTCAAACCCTCCAACGTCCTTGTAAATCTTTTGTGAACCCTTTCAAGTTTCACAACATCTTTCTAATTCTTAAATAGTGAAACCAAAACTGCTCACAAATGGAGTCTCACCAGCACCGTGGACAGTTGCGATCAGATCTGGATCCTGGTCGATTTTGGTACCTAGCAGTCCCAGCTCTGGTAGGCAGCAGTCGGACGGTCAGTTTAAACGGCCTTGTTTAGAGAGGTCAGCCTCAAAGACTGACTCTCAACAGAACATTGTGAAATGCCTGCTTTTTAAGCAAATGACCTTGTGAGAGACCAAACCAGCCTCCCGCAGTTCTAAGGAACGATAGAGAGGTTTGCAGGTTTATCGCGTAGTTTTAGAATGCCAAGCCAACTCTGGGTCCTGTAGACAGAAGGTAAATAAACCACCTCAATCATTGCTGCACACAGCCTGGGCAGGGCCTGGCCATAACCAAACCCCATGCATCGCCTGTCCTGTCTGCTGTTCCAAGCCTTTCATGACCTGATTACTAATCCAGTTAGAAACACGCAGTTCAAATACCTGTACACATTTCCAAGTAAATGCTCTTGAATGAATATTTGGAGAGAATCTGGAGTCTAGGCTCTGTACTGAGTGTAAACTGATTCGTGTGTCCCCCATCTTAGGCTCCTCCATCATCGTCTGAGTACAGGCCATACGGGGTACAACGCATAGGGAGAGAACAGCGACAGAGAGATATATAGAGAGATGGAAGATAGGGAGGGGAGGGGCAGAGAGGGGGTGGAGATGGGGAGAGGGGAGGTTTGGGGGAAATAGGGGAGTGAGAGGTGGGGGGGAAGAGAGGTGAGAGAGAGGGTAGGGAGAAGGAGGAGAGAGAGAGAGAGGGACTGACGGGGAGTGCAGATGGGGAGAGAGGAGGGATGGGGGAATGGAGAGAGAGAGGGGAGGGACTGACAGAGGGGGGTGGAGATGGGGGAGGGGAGGGATGGGGGAATAGAGAGAGAGAGGGGAGGGACTGACAGAGGAGGGTGGAGATGGGGGAGGGGAGGGGGGATGGGGGAATGGGGAGAGAGAGGGGAGGGACTGACAGAGGGGGGTGGAGATGGAGGAGGGGAGGGGAGGGATGGGGGAATGGAGAGAGAGGGAAGGGACTGACAGAGGGGGTTAGAGATGGGGGAGGGGAGGGGTGGAGATGGGGGAGGGGAGGGATGAGGGAATGGTGGAGAGAGAGGGGAGGGACTGACAGTGGAGGTGGATATGGGGGAGGAGAGGGATGGGGAATGGGGGAGAGAGAGGGGAGGGATTGATGAGGGGGAGATGGGGAGAGGGGAGGGATGGGGGAATGGGGGAGAGAGAGGGGAGGAACTGACAGTGGGGGTGGAGATGGGGGAGGAGAGGGATGGGGAATGGGGGAGGAGAGGGATGGGGAATGGGGGAGGAGAGGGATGGGGAATGGGGGAGAGAGAGGGGAGGGATTGACAGTGGGGGTGGAAATGGGGAAGGAGAGGGATGGGAAATGGGGGAGAGAGAGGGGAGGGATTGACGGGGGGGAGATGGGGAGAGGGAAGGGATGGGGGAATGGGGGAGAGAGAGGGGAGGGAGTGATGGGGGAGATGGGGAGGGATGGGGAATGGGGGGAGAGAGAGGGGAGGGACTGACAGAGGGAGATGGGGGAGGGGAAAGATGGGGAATGGGGTAGAGAGAGGGGAGGGACTGCCGGGGGGAGTTGGGCGAGGGGAGGGGAGTGATGGGGACAGAGAGGGGAGTGTCTGACAAAAGGGGATGGGGATGGGGGAGGGGAGGGATGGGAGAGTGGGGGAGAGAGGGAGAGTGACTGACAGAGGGGGGTGGAGATGGGGGAAGGGGAGGGGAGGAATAGGGGAATGGGGGAGAGAGAGAGAGAGGGGAGGGACTGACAGAGGGGGGTGGAGATGGGGGAGGGGAGGGGAGAGATGGGGAATGGAGAGAGGGGGGAGGGACTGACAGAGGGGTTGGAGATGGGGGAGGGGAGGGGAGGGATGGGGGAATGGTGGAGAGAGAGGGGAGGGATTGACGGGGGGGGGAGATGGGGAGAGGGGAGGGATGGGGGAATGGGGAAGAGAGAGGGGAGGGACTGACAGTGGGGGTGGAGATGGGGGAGGAGAGGGATGGGGAATGGGGGAGGGAGAGGGATGGGGAATGGGGGAGAGAGAGCGGAGGGATTGACAGGGGGGGATGGGGAGAGGGGAGGGATGGGGGAATGGGGGAGAGAGAGGGGAGAGAGAGGGGAGAGAGAGAGGGGAGGGAGTGACGGGGGGAGATGGGGAGGGATGGGGAATGGGGGGAGAGAGAGGGGAGGGACTGGCGGAGGGGAGATGGGGGAGGGGAAAGATGGGGAATGGGGTAGAGAGGGGGGAGGGACTGCCGGGGGGAGATGGGGGAGGGGAGGGGAGGGATGGGGGAGAGAGAGGGGAGTGACTGACAGAAGGTGGTGGAGATGGTGGAGGGGAGGGATTGGAGAGTGGGGGAGAGAGGGGGAGTGACTGACAGAGGGGGGTGGAGATGGGGGAGGGGAGGGATGGGGGAGTGGGGGAGGGACTGACAGAGAGGGGTGGAGATGGGGGAGGGGAGGGATGGGGGAGTGGGGGAGGGACTGACAGAGGGGGGTGGAGATGGGGGAGGGGAGGGATGGGGGAGTGGGGGAGGGACTGACAGAGGGGGGTGGAGATGGGGGAGGGGAGGGATGGGGGAGTGGGGGAGGGACTGACAGAGGGGGGTGGAGATGGGGGAGGGGAGGGATGGGGGAGTGGGGGAGAGAAAGGGGAGGGACTGGCAAAAAGGGGTCGGAGATTGGGGAACAGGGGCAGAGGGACTGACGGGGGGAGGGGTGGAGATGGGGGAATGGGGAGAGAGAGGGGAGGGACTGACAGAGGGGGTGGTGCAGGGGGAGGGGTGGGATGGGGAATGGGGGAGGGGAGGGATGGGGAAATGGGGAGAGAGGGGGGAGGGATGGGGATGAGGGAATGGGGGAGAGAGAGGGGAGGGACTGACAGAGGGGGTGAAGATGGGGGAGGGGAGGGATGGGGAAGTGGATGGATGGGGAGTAGGGGAGAGAGAGGGGAGGGACTGACAGAGGGGGGTGAGGATGGGGGTGGGAGGGATGGGGGCGTGGGGAAGAGGGGGAGACTGACAGTGGGAGTGGAGATGGGGATGGGAGAGTGGGGGAGAGAGAGGGGAGGGACTGACAGTGGGGCTGTGGATGGGGAGTGATGAGGGAATGGGGAGAGAGAGTGGAGGGATTGACAGAAGGGGGTGGAGAGGGGGAGGGGAGGGATGTGATGCTGAGGGGAGAGAAAGGTGGGGTTGGAGAGGTGTGAGAGAGAGGGGAAGGACTGACAGAGGGGGTGTGGAAATGGGTGGCAAGAGAGGGATGCGGGGCTCAGGGGAGAGAGAGGTAGTGCTGAAGGGATGCGAGAGAGAGGATGGGGGAGGGAGGAGAGAGACTGACAGAGTGGGGTGGAGATGGGGGGAAGGGAGGGATGAAGGGAAGTGAGAGAGAGAGAGAGAGAGGATGTGGGAGGGATGTGGGGGTCAGTCGAATGAAAAATTACAGAAATAGGTTAAAAGGCAGAGGGCTCAGCAGGGGTTCAACTTTCCAAGACAGGGATGATGGTCAGGAATCTAACTCTAGGGCCAGCAGGTAAAGGGACGACAATATTAAGGGGGGACGCCAATGCAGGACTGAGAGTGTTGTATCTCAATACATACAGTGTCCAAAACAAGGTCAATGAGCTTGTAGCGCAGAGTGAAATGGGCAGGTACGATGTTGTGGGTATCACAGAGATGGGACTGCGAGGGGATCAGAGATGGGCTGTTGCCAAGTGTCGACAGCCTCTCTGACACAGGTCAGGGTGCCTCAGGCCAGGTGACACCTCCTCCTCCATTTTCTCTGTTTCCCCCGGGCTGGCTGTCCCGACGTGCTCTGGAGTAGTGGCATAAGGGACTTTCGCGATGCGAGGAGCTGATGACAGGGTGGCGTGCCAGGAGCAGGCCTGGTGGGAGGCAGTAACCTACTTTGAGCAGTGATGTGCTACTCTCGGGTGAGTCAGACGTTCCCTTTGATAAGAATTATTCAGCACGAAAAGAAAATGTATTGTGGAAATATTCCAGTTGTGCACTTTTGACTTGAATTGGTCGGTAAAGTGGCGCCAGTCTGACTCGCCCTCTGCATCAGTGCCTTTTGACGAGACAGTTACACGAATGTTGGATGCAAGATGCAACTCCTTTGTAGCACTCCCCCATTGATTCACTTTGTGTCCCTTAGTCACGTTTTAATCATGCAAACCTCTTTTGGCAAACTGTTCCACTCCCCCCCCCACCCCCCGCCCCAAACCCCACCTCTAGGTGTTAAAGGTTCTGTCAGAACTGGCTTCGCCCATCCAAGCAACATCTCATCGTACACTTTGCTAAGCTTTTCAATTTTTAAGTCGTTCAAGGGCGTCACATGGTGGATCGCCAGCCCGTCTGTTCCCTAGTCCCGCCTTGAGAAGGTTTGGGGCGGGGGTGGGGGTGGGGAGAAGAGGTGAGCTGCCTTCTTGAACCGCAGCAGCCCTCCCCTTCTGCCCCACCCCCATGGGGTGCAGGGACACCCCGCATTAGGGAGGGAATTCCAGGATCGTTACCCTGAAGGGACGGCCAATATGTTTGCAAGTCGAGACGGTGCTCAGAGGGGAACCTGCGGGGATTGGGGGGGGGGATGCTGCCTGATCTGCCGTGCTTTTCCAGCGCCACTCTAATCTTGACTCATCTCGCTGGTACAGGCATGTTGAGCTGAATGGCCTCCTTCTGGACTGCAACAATGCTCGAATTAACATTTACCCATTCACAAAGCTCTCGGCCATTCCTTCGCCACCACCTTTTCCAACCCCTTTGCTTCTTTCTCAGCTCTGCTCTATCTCCGTCCTCCAAACGGTTGCCTCGTCTTTCACCTGCTATTTTGCCCTCACCGTTCTCGCTCTGGCTCACTCTCTACTCCCGTCCAATTCACTTTCTTCCTTGGCCTGGCTGCTTTTTCCCTCTCTCTTTTCGCTGGCAGCAAATCAAATCAAAACCCATCAGCGCAGGTCTCTGCTTTTTCCACTCCCTCCCTCGCATCTCTCTTTTCCCTTATCTCTTGGGTCTTCTTTGACTGTTCTCTCTCTGCGAAATGAGAGCATGTTTCCCCAGCTGATATACAGGATGTAGCATTGTGCTTGTAAATGCACTTTCTAACACCTACTGGGGTTTCGACTGGAAGGGTAGTATTCTGCATTAGAACAATTGCTTCTGCAGATACACTGTGCAATAACCCGATAGCAAGAGCGAAAATAACATCCGTTTACAGTAGCAGACAATACCTAGCTCCTTATTTATCCCTAAGAAACTGAATCGACTGGGTCTGTTTGCCCCTGAGGTTGAGGGGTGACCTGATAAAATCATGAGGGGCATGGATAAGGTGAATAGCAAAGGCCTTTTTATCCCAGGGTAGGGGAATCGAAACTCGGGGGGGGGGCACAGATTTAAGGTGAGCGGGGAAAGATTTAAAAGGGACGCAAGGGGCAACTTTCTCACGCAGGGTGTGTGGAATGAGCTGCCGGAGGAAGTGGTGGAGGCTGGTACAATGACAACATTTAAAAGGTGGATGGGGACAGGAATAGGAAGGGTTTGGAGGGATGTGGGCCAAATAGTGGCAAATAAGATGAGATTAGTTGTGGATATCTGGTCGGCGTGGATGAGCTGGACTGAAGGGTCTGGTTCCATGCTGTCCAACTCTAACTCTAAATTGTTAATTTCTGTTCAAGTTATACACTTTGTGTCCGATACCTGTTATTCCTAAAGTCTGTTTAGGAACAATTGGGCAGTTTTGAGGGTCGCTGCTTCTTTTTATTTATAGAGTCATACAGGTGAACAGACCCTTTAGTCCAACCCATCCATGCCGACCGGATATCCCAGCCTCATCTCGTCCCATTTGCCAGCACCTAGCGGAAAGATGTTGTGAAACTTGAAAGGGTTCAGAAAAGATTTACAAGGATGTTGGAGGGTTTGAGCTACAGGGAGAGGCTGAACAGGCCGGGGCTGTTTTCCCTGGAGCGTTGGAGGCTGAGGGGTGACCTTCTAGAGGTTTATAAAACCATGAGAGGCATGGATAGGGTAAATAGGCAAAGTCTTTTCCCTGGGGGTGGGGGAGTCCAGAACTAGAGGGGCATAGGTTTAGGGTGAGAGGGGAAAGATATAAAAGAGACCTACTTTTTCACACAGAGAGTGGTAAATGTACGGAATGAGCTGCCAGAGGAAGTGGTGGAGGCTGGTACAATGGCAACATTTAAGAGGCATTTGGATGGGAACATGGATAGGAAGGGTTTAGAGGGATATGGGCCGGGTGCTGGCAGGTGGGACTAGATTGGATTGGGATATGTGGTCGGCATGGACGGGTTGGACCAAAGGGTCTGTTTCTGTGCTGTACATCCCTATGACTCTATATCCCTCTCTCAATCCTTTCTATTCATATATCCATCCAGGGGCCTTTTAAATGCTGTAGCAAGTCTGATTTGTGTCTGGCTTGCTATCGCTGTGCCATAACAATAAGATCAGGCTCACTGTTCAATATTGTTAGAGACAAAAAAAAATGCTGGAATCCAAGGTAGACAAGCAGGAGGCTGGAAGAGCACAGCAAGCCAGGCAGCTTCAGGAAGTGGAGTGGTCTACCTGTCTTCACCTCACCACCCTGCTCCCTCTATCCTCTTTATCTGTCGCTCCCCTTACACCCACCCCCAGTCCTGAGGTACCAGAGGTCCTTCTGCAGCTGTACAGGGCCCTGGTGAGACCACACCTGGAATATTCTGTGCAGTTCTGGTCTCCAAATTTGAGGAAAGACATTCTGGCTATTGAGGGAGTGCAGCGTAGGGTCACGAGGTCAGTCCTGAAGAGGGGATGCACCCGAAACTTCGACTACTCCAGCTCCTGATGCTGCCTGGCTTGCTGTGTTGTTCCAGCCTCCTGCCTGTCTACCTTGGTGAAAGTGAGGACTGCAGATGCTGGAGATTAGAGTCGAGAGTGTGGCGCTGGAAAAGCACAGCAGGTCAGGCAGCATCCGAGCAGCAGGAAAATCGACATTTCGGGTAAAAGCCCTTCATCAGGAATGAGGCTGGGAGCCTCGGGGGTGGAGAGATAAATGGGAGGGGAGGGTGGGGATGGGGGGGGGGGAGGTAGATGAGAGTGCAATAGGTGGATGGAGGTGGGGGTAAAGGTGATAGGTCGGGGGGGGGGGGAGGGTGGTGCAGATAGGTGGGAAGGAAGATGGACAGGTCATGAGGACGGTTGGAACTGGGAGGGAAGGGGAAATGAGGAAACTGGTGAAATCCACGTTGATGCCCTGGGGTTGGAGGGTCCCGAGGCGGAAGATGTGGGGTTCTTCCTCCAGGCGTCTGGTGATAAGGGAGTGGCAATGGAGGAGGTCCAGGACCTGCATGTCCTCGGCAGAGTGGGAGGGAGTAAATCTTTCTGAAGCGCTCTACGAGTAGGCGTCCTGTCTCCCCAACATGGAAGAGACCGCATCAGGGGCTCACTCTGAGTGTGGTGTTAGCACGGAACAAGCTGTCAGAGGATGACACAAAGCTGGGTGGCAGGGTGAAATATGAGGAGGATGTTAGGAGACCTGGACAGGTTAGGTGAGTGGACGGATGCATGGCAGGTGCAGTTTAATGTGGATAAATGTGTGGTTATCCACTTTGGTGGCAAGAACAGGAAGGCAGATTACTATCTAAATGGAGTCAAGTTAGGTAAAGGGGCAGTACAACGAGACCTAGGTGTTCTTGTACACCAGTCAATGAAGGTAAGCATGCAGGTACAGCAGGTAGTGAAGAAGGCTAATAGCATGCTGGCCTTCATAACAAGAGGGATTGAGTATAGAAGCAAAGAGGTGCTTCTGCAGCTGTACAGGGCCCTGGTGAGACCACACCTGGAGTACTGTGTGCAGTTCTGGTCTCCAAATTTGAGGAAAGACATTCTGGCTATTGAGGGAGTGCAGCGTAGGTTCACAAGGTCAATTCCTGGAATGGTGGGACTACCTTACACTGAAAGACTGAAGCGACTGGGCTTGTATACCCTTGAGTTTAGAAGACTGAGAGGGGATCTGATTGAGACGTATAAGATTATTAAAGGATTGGACACTCTGGAGGCAGGAAGCATGTTTCCGCTGATGGGTGAGTCCTGAACCAGAGGACACAGCTTAAAAATACGGGGTAGACCATTTAGGACAGAGATGAGGAGAAACGTCTTCACCCAGAGAGTGGTGGCTGTGTGGAATGCTCTGCCCCAGAGGGCAGTGGAGGCCCAGTCTCTGGATAGTTTCAAGAAAGAGTTGGATAGAGCTCTCCAGGATAGTGGAATCAAGGGTTATGGGGATAAGGCAGGAACAGGATACGGATTGAGGATGAGCAGCCATGATCATAATGAATGGTGGTGCTGGCTCGAAGGGCAGAATGGCCTACTCCTGCACCGGTTGTCTATTGAAGTTGTGGAGGCTGGTGTAATGACAACATTTAAAAGGCATGTGGATGGGTTCATGTACAGGATGGATTCATGTACAGGATGGATTTAGAGGGATATGGGCCAAATGCTGGCAAATGGGACTCGTTTCATTTAGGAAATCTGATCAGCGTGGATGGGCTGTATGTCTGACTGCATGACCTGTCCAGGCTGGCAACATACAGGTCCAGGCAACGAACTCTGGAGGGGGGGGTCATTTCTGTCGACTGCCTGCCCCTCTTCCATGGTTATGTTCAAGCCCAGGTATCCTTGGAGAGGGAGCATGCAGTGTCCACTGATCCTTTTTAGGGAAAGATTGGGGGTGGTATTTTATGTCCCTCTCCAATTCTGTTTTGATTTGATCCCTACCCTCCCCTTCACTCTTTCTTTCACATATGCATTGCCCCCTTACCGGGGTCTGCTTGTCACTGGTTCATAGAGTCATAGAGATGTACAGCATGGAAACAGACCCTTCGGTCCAACCCGCCCATGCTGACCAGATATCCTAACCCAATCCCGTCCCACCTGCCAGCACCCGGCCCATATCCCTCCAAACCTATTCATATACCCATCCAAATGCCTCTTAAATGTTTCAATTGTACCAGCCTCCATCACATCCTCGGGCAGCTCATTCCATACACCACCCTCTGTGTGAAAATGTTGCCTCTTAGGTCTCTTTTATATCTTTCCCCTCTCACCCTAAACCTATGCCCCTCTAGTTCTGGACTCCCCGACCCCAAGGACAAGACCTTGTCTATTTACCCTATCCATGCCCCTCATAATTTTGTAAACCTCTATAAGGTCACCCCTCAGCCTCCGACGCTCCAGGGAAAACAGCCCCAGCCTGTTCAGCCTCTCCCTGTAGCTCAGATCCTCCAAACCTGGCAGCATCCTTGTAAATCTTTTCTGAACCCTTTCAAGTTTCACAACATCTTTCCAATAGGAAGGAGACCAGAATTGCATGCAATATTCCAACAGTGGCCTTACCAATGTCCTGTACAGCCGCAACATGACCTCCCAACTCCTGGACTCAATACTCTGACCAATAAAGGAAAGCATACCAAACGCCTTCTTCACTATCCTATCTACCTGCGACTCCACTTTCAACGAGCTATGAACCTGCACTCCAAGGTCTCTTTGTTCAGCAACACTCCCCAGCACCTTACCATTAAGTGTATAAGTCCTGCTAAGATTTGCTTTCCCAAAATGCAGCACCTCACATTTATCTAAATTAAATTCCATCTGTCATTCCTCAGCCCATTGGCTCATCTGGTCAAGATCCTGTTGTAATCTGAGGTAACCCTCTTCACTATCCACTACACCTCCAATTTTGGTGTCATCTGCAAACTTACTAACTGTACCTCTTATGCTCGCATCCAAATCATTTATGTAAATGACAAAAAGTAGAGGGCCCAGCACTGATCCTTGTGGCACTCCACTGGTCACAGGCCTCCAGTCTGAAAAACAACCCTCCACCACCACCCTCTGTCTTCTCCCTTTGATCCAGTTCTGTATCCAAGTGGCTAGTTCTCCCTTTATTCCATGAGATCTAACCTTGCTAATCAGTCTCCCATGGGGAACCTTGTCGAATGCCTTACTGAAGTCCATACAGATCACATCTATCGCTCTGCCCTCATCAAACCTCTTTGTTACTTCATCAAAAAACTCAATCAAGTTTGTGAGACATGATTTCCCACACACAAAGCCATGCTAACTATCCCAAATCAGTCCTTGCCTTTCCAAATACATGTACATCCTGTCCCTCAGGATTCCCTCCAACAACTTTCCCACCACCGAGGTCAGGCTCACTGGTCTATAGTTCCCTAGCTTGTCCTTACCACCCTTCTTAAACAGTGGCACCACATTTGCCAACCTCCAGTCTTCCGGCACCTCACCTGTGACTATCGATGATACAAATATCTCAGCAAGAGGCCCAGCAATCACTTCTCTAGCTTCCCACAGAGTTCTCGGGTACACCTGATCAGGTCCTTGGGATTTATCCACCTTTAACCGTTTCAAGGCATCCAGCACTTCCTCCTCTGTAATCTGGACATTTTGCAAGGTGTCACCATCTATTTCCCTACAGTCTATATCTTCCATATCCTTTTCCACAGTAAATACTGACGCAAAATATTCATTTAGAATCTTCCCCATTTTCTGCGGATCCACACAAAGGCTGCCTTGCTGATCTTTGAGGGGAACTATTCTCTCCCTAGTTACCCTTTTGTCCTTAATGTATTTGTAAAAACCCTTTGGATTCTCCTTATTTCTATTTGCCAAAGCTATCTCATGTCCCCGTTTTGCCCTCCTGAATTCCCTCTTAAGTATACTCCTACTGCCTTTACACTCTTCTAAGGATTCACTCGATCTATCCTGTCTGTACCTGACATATGCTTCCTTCTTTTTCTTAACCAAACCCTCAGTTTCTTTAGTCATCGAGCATTCCCTATACCTACCAGCCTTCCCTTTCACCCTGACAGGAATATAACTTTCTCTGGATTCTCGTTACCCCATTTCTGAAGGCTTCCCATTTTCCAGCCGTCCCTTTACCTGCGAACATCTGCCTCCAATCAGCTTTCGAAAGTTCTTGCCTAATACCGTCAAAATTGGCCTTTCTCCAATTTAGAACTTCAACTTTTAGATCTGGACTATCCTTTTCCATCACTATTTTAAAACTAATAGAATTATGGTCACTGGCCCCAAAGTGCTCCCCCACTGACACCTCAGTCACCTGCCTGATTTCCCAAGAGTAGGTCAAGTTTTGCACTTTCTCTAGTAGGTACATCCACATACTGAATGAGAAAATTGTCTTGTACACACTTAAGAAATTCCTCTCCATCTAAACCCTTAATACTATAGAAGTCCCAGTCGATGTTTGGAAAGTTGAAATCCCCTACCATAACCACCCTATTTTTCTAACAAATAGCTGAGATCTCCTTACAAGTTTGTTTCTCAATTTCCCTCTGACTATTGGGGGGTCTATAATACAATCCCAATGAGGTGATCATCCCTTTCTTATTTCTCAGTTCCACCCAAATAACTTCCCTGGATGTACTTCTGGGAATATCCTCCCTCAGCACAAAGTTAAAAATCACACAACACCAGGTTATAGTCCAACAGGTTTAATTGGAAGCACACTAGCTTTCGGAGCGACGCTCCTTCATCAGGTGGTAGTGGAGGGCTCGATCGTAACACGGAATTCATAGCAAAAATTTACAGTGTGATGTAACTGAAATTATACATTGAAACATTGATTGTCTGTTAAGCCTTTCATCTGTTAGAATACAGTGATAGTTTCATTTCTTTCATGTGTAAATCACAAAACCTTTTCTTTAAAGTTGCATTCTCGGGTTAGCTGTTAACAATGGTGATAGCTAGACAATAGGTTGAAGGTGTTAGCCCCCTGTGTTCTAATTAAACCTGTTGGACTATAACCTGGTGTTGTATGATTTTTAACTTTGTACACCCCCAGTCCAACACCAGCATCTCCAAATCATGACTCCCTCAGCACAGCTGTAATGCTATCCCTTATCAACAATGCCACTCCCCCCTCCTCTCTTGCCTCCCTTTCTATCCTTCCTGTAGCATTTGTTTCCTGGAACATTCAGCTGCCAGTCCTGCCCCTCCCTGAGCCATGTGGCCACATGCATGCTCTTCTTGTTGGTGGAGGCCTGTGGCCAGTGGCGTGTGACAAGGATCGGTGCTGGGCCCTCTACCTTTTGTCATTTACATAAATGAGTGCTAAATTGCCCGTAGTGTTAGGTAAGAGGTAAATGTAGGGGTACGGGTGGGTTGCGCTTCGGCGGGCCGGTGTGGACTTGTTGGGCCGAAGGGCCTGTTTCCACACTGTAATCTAATCTAATCTAATCTAATTTGGGTGTGAACATAAGAGGTGCAGTTAGTAAGTTTGCAGATGACACCAAAATTGGAGGTGACGTGGACAGCGAAGAGGGTTACCTCAGATTACAACAGGATCTTGACCAGATGGGCCGAGAAGTGGCAGATGGAGTTTAATTCAGATAAATGCGAGGTGCTGCATTTTGGGGAAAGTATTTACGCAAATAAGAAAATTCAGGAACTCTATGAGTTGCCACATCCTTCTCAAGGGGGCAACTAGGGACAGGCAACAAATGCTGGAGATGCCCAAATGCCACAGATAGTCTACTCTGCCTCTAGTTACAGACTTGCCTGCTTCCCACCCTGTTACATTGTCCACTTGAAAGTTTTGGGGATGAGGTGCCTGCCCCTTTAAGAGTTACTGGCTCCGCCCACTCCCAGGTAGGGGGCGTGGAACAACGCGACACCGCCCACTGAGGACCGGCCAATGGGAGACCGCTCCCGCTCACACGTGACTGAACCCCCGCTTCCACCGTTGGAGCCGGTCGCAAAATTGGTTTATTTTTTTTTAAATAAAAGAAGCGAAGAAAGTGATCTTAAATCGACCCGAGACATTTCCCAAGGCGAGATAAACAGCCATCCGATACCTTTTAGGCGGGTCGCGGCCTTTATTTAAGAATTGAATAGAGAGCCGGTGTTTACCTGCCGCGGGGTGGGGCGGGGTTTCCGACCTTAGAGGGGGGTGGGGCGAAGCCTGCAGCGTGACCGGGATTCACACCAATCAGGAAAGGGTATGGGCGGGGCTGCGCCTGACGGACATACGGTTTGACCAGTCGGACGTCGGGGTAGCGTTGACGGCCGGATGCATCATGATCGACGGTAATACCAACCAATAGCGTCGGGTGGGCCGGTGACGTGTCCGATGACGGACGGCCATTCTCACCAATAGGAGCGGAGGAAACGCCCACACGCTTTGCGAATCCCGCTATGTGACCAATCAGAGGAGGTGTCACCGCCCCAACGTGTAATAACACCACCTACCGGGTGTCGTATGACCAATGGGAGTTCGGGGGCCTGCGCTTGATGGACATTACTATGATCCAATTAGATGATGTATAATCACGTTGCGTGTGTCGGGGATGCACCTGATGGAGCAATGGCATGCGAGGGTTGGAGCAGGTTGGATGGACAGTTCCCTAGACCAATAAGATGTGGGTGACTGGGAGGGTCTTCAGCTATTTTGACAGACCAATCGGGACGAGTTGGATGGACAGCCCCGTGGACTTAATCAATTCAACCGTGGGCGGAGAATCAGGTAATGGACGTTTCCCTGAGCCAATGCAATAGACAGAGGCGTGTAGTGGGCGGCAACATGAGTGACGGACGTCCCTCTATCCAATGGGTGACCGGGGGCGGGCAGACACTGGTTTGGAACCCGCCTTTCCTCCAATGGGAGTGACTGGGGGCGGGCATGGGCGGGGGGTATGTCGAGAGGGACGCCGGTCGCGTCCAATGGGACTTCGGGGCGCGCCGACGGACGGCCCCCTGACCCAATGGGAGGAGGGAGCCAGGGCGGGCGTGGACTGTGCTGGGCCAATGGCGCCGAGGGGCGCGTGGCGGGCGGGATCTCCGCCGGCGGCTGTTCGTCGCCCGTCGACGGTGGAGGAACCGAAGGGGGCGGGGAGGCGGCAATTAAAAAAGAAAATAAAGAGGCGGAAAAATAAAAATAAAAGATTGGCGAAAGACCATCGGACCTTTGCACTCCCTGGCAGTTTCCTCTTCGGCGGTTGTCAATCACGATCGGGCTGGAAAAGACTTAGTTTTACCTCAGAAAATCACTCGGCAGCAGGAAAGTGCCCAAGCCCCAGGTAAGAGAAGGGCAAGGGGTTTGTGTTTTCTCACCTGCCTGCCCTGCATTCAGCAGTGAAACCGGTTTGCTGCCCTCCTGCCCGTCCCATCTTGACATTTCAAGGTCAAGGGTCAAAGGTCAGGGTGCATTGCCCCCTTTGAGGGGCTGTAATGGGGTAGGAGGTGTCTTGGAGGGGTAAGGGGTGGGGGCGGTACCCTCGGCGTTGCCCGCCTGGCGGGTGTTGGGGGGTCGGAGGCGGCGTGGGAGGTAGAGGGGTTGGCATGTTTCCCCCCCCCACCCCCACCCCCACCCGGGTGCCCACTGGAGTGGGCGTCCGTCTCTCTCTCTCTCTCTCTCTCTCTCTCTCCGCGTCTGCCCCTGGGGGTTGGGGACGATGGAAATCGCTGAGTGGGCGCCCGCGTCTGGCATTGGAGCGGGTGCTCCAGGGCGGGCCGCCAGGTTTTCGGATCGATTCCTGGGGTGGCAGGTATAACGCACCGGCTGGTCAGTATCGCTGCCTCACGGCGCCGGGGACCCGGGTTCGATTCCACCCTCGGGGCGACTCTCTGTGTGGAGTTTGCGCATTCTTCCCCCCCCCCCCCCCCGCCCCGTGTCTGCGTGGGTTTCCTCCCACAGTCCAAAGATGTGCAGGTTAGGGTGGATTGGCCATGCTAAATTGTCCCATAGTCCCCAGGGATGTGCGGGTTAGGGTGGATTGGCCATGCTAAATTGTCCCATAGTGCCCAGGGATGCGCGGGTTAGGGTGGATTGGCTATGCTAAATTGTTCCATAGTGTCCAGGGATGAGTAGGTTAGGGTGGATTGGCCATGCTAAATTGTCCCGTAGTGCCCAGGGATGTGCAGGTTAGGGTGGATTGGCCATGCTAAATTGTCGAGGAGAAAGTGAGGTCTGCAGATGCTGGAGATCAGAGCTGAAAATGTGTTGCTGGAAAAGCGCAGCAGGTCAGGCAGCATCCAGGGAACAGGAGAATCGACGTTTCGGGCATAAGCCCTTCTTCAGGAATGAGGAAAGTTTGTCCAGCAGGCTAAGATAAAAGGTAGGGAGGAGGGACTTGGGGGAGGGGCGTCGGAAATGTGATAGGTGTAAAGAGGTCAAGGTGAGGGTGATAGGTCAGACTGGGGTGGGGGCGGAGAGGTCAGGAAGAAGATTGCAGGTTAGGAAGGCGGTGCTGAATTCGATGGATTTGACTGAGACAAGGTGGGGGGAGGGGGAATGAGGAAACTGGTGAAATCCGAGTTCATCCCTTGTGGTTGGAGGGTTCCTAGGCGGAAGATGAGGCGTTCTTCCTCCAGCTGTCGTTTATTGTGGTCTGGCGATGGAGGAGTCCAAAGACCTGCATATCCTTGGTGGAGTGGGAGGGGGAGTCGGCCGTGCTAGATTTCCTCTGTATCCAGATATGTACACAGGATGCCGTCGGCTGGTTCACTTACTTCACTGTCAGAGTTTGTTGGGGCAATGCCTTACTGCGGGGACTTCCAAAACAGCACAAAGCCGTAGCTTGACCGGTGGGTGAGAAGGGTCCATCCCAATCCTTTGGCACACCCAGCGCCTCAATCCCTCCATAAGCCAGCCTTCGAGTTGGGAAGAGATCACCATAAAGCTCCTTGCAGAATGTACATTTGCATCGCTGATCTAGTGAGAGAGACCGAGACAGACAGACACAGTGGGTACGACGGCAGACTCTGATCTCCACAGACTGCCCCCAAACCCGTGGATCGAGACAAACATCAACTCGGTTGCTCAAATTCCCTGCTGGTCTTCTGGAGCAGGGAACCGTTGGGTTCCAAGGCTACATCCCAACTTCCAGCACTACATGATGATGGATGCAGTAAAGCTGGGTGGCAGCTGTCCTAGAGGCACCCTGGGGCAAAGGATGCTCTGTCTACGACCCTCCTGTCAGCATGCACAGAGGGCCTGGTAACCCTACAGGCCGGGCATTTGACATAAAAATCTAGAATTAATGATGACCGTGATTCCATTTGTTGATTGTTTGGAAAAAGCCCATCTGGTTCACTCGTGTCCTTTAGGGAAGGAAACTGCCATCCTTACCTACCCTGGCCTACACGTGATTCCAGACGCCACAGCAATGTGGTTGACTCTTAAACTGCCCTCTGGGCATTTCGGCCTGGGCAGTAAATGCCAGCAATGCCCACATCCCATGAATGAATTTTAAAAAGATGATTATTTTTACAAATATAACCTGTCACTGTATGTATAGTGAGTAATCCCAGATGTCACAGATTGTATTTGCAAAAACTGATTGATTGTTTTGGCAGTTTTAGAGTTGTAGAGCATGGGAACAGACCCTTTGGTCCAACCCGTCCATGCCGACCAGATGACCCAATCTGACCGACTCCTATATGCCAGCATCCCTCTCAACCCTTCCTATTCATGTGCCCATCCAGATGAATTTTAAAGGCTATTCTCTCTTGCTAAGTTTGATCAGCTGTGTGGTGTACCTTACAGGTTTTGTGACTAAAGGATGAATTTGGAAATTCAGGTTTGATTGGTAGGGTGCCAGGAAACAGTCACAGTGCTTTTAATCCCCACATTATGACAAGTCCACACCTGCCCTCGCCCTCCATTTTGTGCGAGACAGTCCCTGCCAGGTTGGATGCAAATGAAATGTATGTCACTCGCATTTGCAAAGTGTAGGAGGACTGACACATCTTGTTTTCTCTCATTTTAATAATGCACGGCCCGTTTTGCAATTGTTATCACATCTGAATTAAGCTATTCAGCGAGCTTTCTATCCTTTTTGAAAAAGCAATGAATTTAAACAGCCTAAGTCAAGTCCTCAAAAACAGAAATTGCTGGAAAAGCTCAGCGGGTCTGGCAGCATCTGTGGAGAGAAATCAGAGTTACTTTTTCAGGGCCAGTGACCCTACCTCAGAATGTGTCTTTCCTTAGATAATTGGTCCAGTCTTGCAGACTGCCACTGTACCTGGCCACCTCCCTGCTGACAGAGGGATTGCAGACGGCATTAATATGAGATGATCTGAAAATGGCAGCCTACCCCTTAAAATTGTGCTCCATTATTCCTTTCCTGAGATGTGGGTGACACTAGGGAGGCGTTAGTCTGCTGCTATAATCACTGGACTGTAAATGCAGATTCTCACGGTGATGTTCTGGGGTTCAAATCCAGCCACAGCGGATGGTGGAATTTGAATTCAAATAAATCTGGAGTTAAGTGTCTAATGATGACCGTGAATCCATTGTTGGAAAAACCCATCTGGTTCACTAATGTCCTTTAGGGAAAGAAAACTGCCCTCCTTACGTGGTCTGGCCTATGTGTGAATCCAGACCCACAGCAATGCGGTTGACTCTTAAACCTCCCTCTGGGCAATTAGGGATGGACAATAAACACTGATCTAGTCAGCAACACCCTCATCTGATGAATGAATTTTAATGCAGGCATTTATTGAACTGAGTTTGTTTCAGTACATGGTTGAAGAGCTTCAGGGCAGAGGGTTGCAGTGAGAGACAGACTCATTGAGATTCCTGTGGAGAGAGGAGGACTACTTCTTCGCGGTAGGCATCCTTGCAAGAGGATTCGCAGTGAGATTAAAATCAACTAGGCAAAAGTGAGGACTGCAGATGGTGGAAACCAAAGTCTAGCTCAGAATGGGTGCTGGTAAAGCACAGCAGGTCAGGCAGCATCCGAGGAGCAGGAAAATCGACGTTTCGGGCAAAAGCCCCTGTTGCTTATATTGGAGGGTGGTAATGAATCGGCCCCCTTGCTGTAGGGTCTGGAGTCACGTGTAGGCCCAGACTGGGTAAGGATGGCAAATTACTCCCCCACCCCAAATTAGTGACCCCCCGATGGGGATTTTTAACCACAATCGATGACAGTCATCACAGTCACCTGCCCAAAGACCATCTTCTGATTCCAGGTTTTATTCATTGAATGTAAATTCCACACGGAACAAACCCCTGCATTATCCTGGGGGCCTCTGGATTATTTGCTCAGTCACATTCCCATTCCGTGCTGGAAATCTAACTTTCTGTTAGTTTACCTGGCTGGGTTTTCTTATTATTTATTCATAGGACTTGGGTCAGCATTTATTATTCATCTCTCTAATTGTCCAGAGGGCAGTCGAAAGCCAACCCTGTTGCTGTAGGCCTGAACTCTCATGTAGGCCAGACAGGGTCAGGATGGTCGTCACCATCCCAAAAGGACATTTGTGAATTCAGTCGACTTAAGAATTAGGAGTGGAGCAAGCAATTTAACCTTTTGAGCCAGCTCCACCATTTAACATGATCAAGGTTGATCTTATCCTGGTCTCCACTCCACTCTCCTGCCTGCTGCCCATAGCCCTTAATCATACTTTTCATCAGAAATGTATCTATTGTTGTACATGGTCATCATTAGGCTCTTAGTTCTTCTTAGACTCTTGATTCCAGATTTTTATTAAGTTCAAGTTCTACCATCTGGGTGTCCCAGTCGAAGTAGGAAACTAGGGGCGTTGTCCACTGAATGCCAAGCTGTTTCGTCCAGCTGTGTTTTTGTTTTGCTGTGTATGATTTGGAGCTGCAGCTGCTGCCATGTGGAGGAGATGTATCAAGCATGCACCGAGAGGGTCTCCTCCATCGCATGCCCTGTGGTGGCAGTGCAGTTGCTGCAGAGCTGGGGTGGTGGTCACTGGACTGCGAGGCCAAGTCCAGTTGAGGGTTTCCTGCGGTTGGAGAATTTCCTCTGGGGCTCTCCGCCAGCTGAACTAGGGTTGGAGAACAGAAAGCGATGGTAGGGACAGAACAGGCCGAGTTTCATCATCTGTTGGGTCTCTTCTTAGGCCAGAGGAAAACCAAGCACAATGTCTTAATCTGCACCAAGGAGGCACACAGGGACCTGTGCTGCGGCTAAAGACGGAGGTTGGATTATTGCCAGTAATCCTCAGCCAAGACTTAAAAACTGGTCAGTACAGTTTTTTTTTTCAGAATTAAAATGCTCCCCCTTTTTTGTTCTCTCTGCTTTTTTATACTCTGCCCAGATGCAAGCTTGTAGAATAAATTCTGCACCTTTCAAGGAAGGCTGTGTCCTTCAGCTCCTGCTTTCCCTTCCCTCCCTCTATCTAGCAATGCAAGGTAGTAGTGGAGGCAATATCAATTAGCCTGTCGTGGCTGTCCTGCCATGCAATGAGGTCACGTTGATCTGCAGCCGAGCTCCAGGCAGCAACCCATCCTTCTCGCCTCCCCTGCACTTTTCGGTGAAGAAAGATTTAGCAATCCCAGGAATTGGTCAGGTAAACCTTTTTGTTGCACTCCCTGAAAGTACTGAAGAGCTGGTTCATGATTGAATTGTGCTCATCAAAGCAGAGCTTGCTGGAGAAACTCAGCAGATACCGCAGCGTCTGTGGAGAGAGAAACCAAGGGTTAATGTTTCGAGTTTAGTGACACTTCTTCAGAAATTTTCTGACCTACTCTGAAGAAGGGTCACACTGCAGAGGACTGAAACTTTCTGAAGATACATCACTGGGCTTGAAACGTTAAATCTTGTTTTCTCACTCCGTGGATGTTGCCAGACTTGCTGAGTTTCTCCAGTAGGTTCTATTTCTGTGTCTTTCAGATCTCCAGCGTTGATAGTTATTTTCAGGATGGTGTGGCTATTTTGTGGGAGCTCGCAGTGTATAAATTGCTGCCTCACAATGATGACTGCCCTCCCTCAGAAATTTTCTTGAAGCACTTTGGAGAGTCCCAAGCTTGTGCGGGTGTTTCCTATTAATGTCATGATCACGTACTGTACAAAGAAAGGTCCAGAACGATTGGAGATGGGGATGGAGAGTGTGGGAATACATCACTTCCTCTGCAGAAGTGAAGCTTTGTCCTTCATACTGACACAGGGCACTGGAAATTTTATTTTTATGTGTAAGTGGAGGGTTAGTGTCTCTTCTGCTGCACAGCAGCACATTAGAATCTGGTGTCTTGCGCACGCCTGTCAAAGTGGTTAGCACTGCTGCCTCACAGCACCAGCATCCCAGGTTCGATTCCAGCCTCTGGTAACTGCAAACTCCACACAGACATTCTCCCCGTGTCTGCTTGGGTTTCCTCCGGGTGCTCCGGTTTCCTCCCACAGTCCAAAAATGTGCGGGTCAGGTGAATTGGCCACGCTAAATTGCCCGTAGTGTTAGGTGCATCAGTCAGAGGGAAATGGGTCTGGATGGGTTACTCTTCGGAGGGTCGGTGTGGGCTGGAGGGCCTCTTTCCACACTGTAGGGAATCTAATCAAACCAGGTATGTTGACCACCTGAATTGTTTGAGCAAGTTGGCCTCCCCCATCTCCCATTATAAGGTCACTGTTCATTTCCGTAGTGGCCACTTCCTCTCGCAACCCGACTTTCCAGAGAAGTCATCTGTGAAGCCTTGTTACTAAGCAGATAAATGTAGATCACCCTTCCCCTCACCGGCTGCCCATGATGCTGGTCAGAACAGGAGGAAGAAAGCAGATGAGATGGCAAGTTGGTTGCGTGAAATCAAAATTTTTGAGCAGAGGTGGAGGAGTCCAGGGACTTGGGTTAAATAGATTGAGAGGGTAGTGTCTAGTCTGAGACCCTAACTTTATTTACCCACCTCCTTTTAGGGGTTGGCGAAGCAAAGCGGATTTTCCAGAGATGAAACACTGTTTTCATTTCTTCCTGCCTCTTTCCATTCTGCTTGACACACGAGAGAGAGCTTGTCAGAACATGTTTCCATCCTCCTGTACCAAAGCTTGCCGGTCTCTACATAGCACTGTGCACTCTTGCAAAAAAAAAAGTCCCAGAAATTTGGAAACGCTGAGTAATATTTTACCCAACTCGTCCCAATGGTGTGGGGGTGTGAGCAAACTGAGGTGAAAATTATCCTGAGTTTGATGCTTTCTCTTTTTTGAGGCCTGCGCTACATCCATCCCTGACTGCCAAACAAAAATTAGTGATGCTTCTTCACGACATTGTATTTGCAAATGCACCACCAGTTAGGAGCGGAAGTGGGGGCATATTTAGCCCCTCAAGGCCTGCTCTACTGTTCAATAAGATTGAGAGTTTTTGGACTTATTCCTTGAAAAGTCAGCGGAAATTAATTGAATTAGGTTATTGTCATGTGTGCCCTCATGAATACAGTGAAAAGTTTACAAATCGCCACTTTATGGCATCATTGTAGGTACAAGGTTATACCGAGGGACAGAATCTTAGGTACACAGCAGAAAAATAAGGAAACCAAAGTTAACGGTAAATCATTACTGTGCTTCTTTCTTAGGTGTTGGAAGGTCGTGTTGCGGCTGTACAGGGCATCGGTTAGGCCACTTTTGGAATATTGTGTGCAATTCTAGTCTCCTTCCTATAGGAAGGATGTCGTAAAACTTTGAAAGGGTTCAGAAAAGGTTTACAAGGATGTTGGAGGATTTGAGCAACAGGGAGAGGCTGAATAGGCAGGGGATATTTACCCTGGTGTGTCGGAGGCTGAGGGGATGTCCTTATAGAGGTTTATAAAGTAATGAGGGGCATGGATAGGGTGAATAGACAAGGTCTTTTCTCTGGGGTGGGGGAGTCCAGAACTAGAGGGGCATAGGTTTGGGATGAGAGAGGAAAGATTTAACAAAGAGGATTGATGAGGGCAGAGCAGTAGAGCTATATGGACTTCATTAAGGCGTTCGACAAGTTTCCCCGTGGGAGACTGATTAGCAAGGTTAGATCTCATGGAATATAAGGAGAACTAGCCATTTGGATACAGAACTGACTCAAAGGTAGAAGACAGAGGGTGATGGTGGAGGGTTGTTTTTCAGACTGGAGGCCTGTGACCAGTGGAGTGCCACAAGGATTGGTGCTGGGCCCTCCACTTTTTGTCATTTATATAACTGATTTGGATGTGAGCATAAGAGGTACAGTTAGTAAGTTTGCAGATGACACCAAAATTGGAGGTGTAGTGGATAGTGAAGAAGGTTACCTCAGATTACAACAGGATCTGGACCAGATGGGCCAATGGGCTGAAGAGCGGCAGATGGAATTTAATTCAGATAAATGTGAGGTGCTGCATTTTGGAAAGGCAAATCTTAGCAGGACTTATACACTTAATGGTAAGGTCCTAGGAGTGTTGCTGAACAAAGACTCCTTAGAGTGTAGGTTCATAGCTCCTTAAAAGTGAAATCACAGGTAGATTAGTGAGGACGGTGTTTGGTATGCTTTCCTTTATTGGTCAGGGTATTGAGTACAGGAGTTGGGAGGTCATGTTGCGGCTGTACAGGACATTGGTAAGGCCACTGTTGGAATATTGCATGCAATTCTGGTCTCCTTCCTATTGGAAAGATGATGTGAAACTTGAAAGGGTTCAGAAAGGATTTACAAGAATGTTGCCAGGGTTGGAGGGTTTGAGCTACAGGGAGAGACTGAACAGGCTGGGGCTGTTTTCCCTGGAGCTTCGGAGGCTGAGGGGTGACCTTATAGAGGTTTATAAAACCATGAGGGGCATGGATAGGATAAATAGACAAGGTCTTTTCCCTGGGGTGGGAGAGTCCAGAACTAGAGGGGCATAGGTTTAGAGTGAGAGGGGAAAGATAGGAAAGAGACCTAAGGGGCAACACTTTCACACGGAGGGTGGTGTGTGTATGGAATGAGCTGCCAGAGGAAGTGGTGGAGGCTGGTACAATTGTAACATTTAAAAGCATCTGGATAGTTACATGAATAGGAAGGGTTTAGAGTGAAATGGGCCAAGTTCTGGCAAATGGGACGAGATTAGGTTAGGATATCTGGTTCAGCATGGACGCGTTGGACTGAAGGATATGTTTCCATGCTGTACAGATCTATGACTATAAGTAGAAAAACAAAGAAACACAGTTAACAGTTCAAAACCACAATCCATAAGTGTCTAGTCATGTTGGGCTCGCACTCCTCACAATGGCTGTACCTCTCTTGCTGCCTGCTCCCAGTCTTGCTCTCACCCCCACCCTATGCTGCCTGCTTCCGTTATCACTGCTGGCCGCACAGGGCTGCCTTCTCCTCCTCCCGCCCTCACCCCTGCCCTGAGCTGCCTACACCTCTGGCCCCTGCCCTCCCCAGGCTACCTGCTCCCAATCTTGCTGTTCCTGCCGCTGCGCTGGCCTGCCTACCCGTGTCCTTGAATGCTTTTAAGGCAGAGTTGGATAGGCTCTTGTTAAACAAGGCAGTGAAAGATTGTCGAGGTTGGCGAGAATGCTAATTTAAGCTTGCATGTTGTTCATTGAATGGCAGAGTATGGTCAAGGGGGTGAAGGCCTAACCCTGCTATTATATATATTTGCATATATGGCAGATTTGTTTGTGTTCCGACTTCCACATTCCTGTCATTTCTCGCAAACTCTTGTTTACCCCTTCACCCCCCCCCCCCCCCCACCTAACAATAATCTTTAAAATCTTTAAAAATATTCAATGACCCCACCTACACTGCCTTCTGAGGCAGAGAATTCCAAAGGAACAGAACCCACTCCCACTGAGGGAGGAAAAAATTCTCTATCCTGTAAGGGTGACCATGCATTTCACAACAGCACCTCGTAATTCTAGAACGGCTCCACCTTGTCATGACCATTAGCGATCTTGAAAATCAATTTTCTCGCATGTATTGCAGTGGATCTGGTGTGCTAAGCTGTTTGTGAGGGTGTGCCACGCGGTGAGAGACAGGTGGAGGGCACGGGCCGGGCTGACTGGCAGTTTCCTTTCCCCGAAGGACGTCAAAACAGGTTTTTCTTTTTTTTTTGTTTGTTTATGGGGCAGTCTGTCAACCGTGATCTTCTTGAACGTCAGAGCAGCCGAACAGTCTACCTGTGCCTGTTTCGTGTGTTCATACGTTAGCCTTACCTGTTTTCCAATTTATATTTTGTTTGCCCTGTGTGTTCTGCCAGCCCATGATCTTTCTGAATGCCGTGCCACACTTTGACTGGGGTTGTTCAAGCAATGCCAGTGCTTGCAATACCGTCGCAGGGGACTTACCCTGCTGTGTTGTGCAACATCAAATGTGAATCTCTTGACACTCTACACCTGTGACATTCCCTGCAGGTCTTGTTTACTGAGTGCTTGATTCCAGAGGCTGAAGCTCTGGAATTCCGTCCTTCAACCCAGCTACCTCTCCACACCTCTGTTCCCCTTGCTGTTGAAGGTACTTCTTCAACCTGACCTGAGTTGTGCCAAGAAGGCGAGCAAGCTGCCAAAGGTGGAGTGATCAGGATGAACGCACGAATATTAAATTTCTCACAATTGAGTTACAAAGAAAGGCTGGGATGTTTTTTGACTAGACAATGGGAGTTGAGAGTCGACTAAATAGAAGTATATAAAATAATGAGAGATATAGATTGAGTTAATGGTAGTTAAGACCATTCGGCCCATTGAGTTAGCTCCGCCATTCGATCGTGGCTGATAAGTTTATCGACCCCATTTTCCTGCTTTCTCCCCATAGCCTTTGATCCCCTTGGCAATCAAGAAGTTATCTATCTCTGTCTTAAATATATTCAATGACCTGGCCTCCACAGCCTTCTGTGGTAATGAATTCCCCAGGTTCACCATTCTCTGGCTAAAGAGCTTTCTCCTTATCTCCGTTGTCAAGAGGCTTCCCTTTACTCTAAGGCTGTGCCCTCAGGTCCTCCTCTCAAGTTGTCTTTCATCTAGGACGAGGGGTTTCAAGACTTGGGGGCACATTTTTAAGGTGAGGAGAGAGAGAGATTTTAAAAAGACACGAGGGGCAAATCTTTTACGCAGAGAGTGGTTCACGTTTGGAATGAACTTACTGAGGAAGAGGTAGATGTGGTACAATTACAACTTTCAACAGATATTTGGATAAATACATGAATAGGAAAGGTTAGCAAGATCCGGGAGATCAAAACCATTACGAAAATTGAACGTGCAAGGATGTTTTTGTCTTGAAAAATAAGTCAGAGGGGATGAACTGATCAAGGCCATTAACGTATTGAGGGGGGTTCAATAGTATAGCTGTAGAGAAAATATTTTCACTTGCTAGGGTTGGGGGAGACCAGAGCTAGGGATGTCTATATAAACCAGCCAATAATGAATCAGGAATTCAGGATAAATGTCCTCAGCCAGACAGTCGGGGAGAACTGGAGACTTGCTCCCACGGGGAATGGGGAGCTCGCACCCGTCATGAGTGATTGATGCGAATAGCTGATATGTTGAAGGAAGTATCTGGATCAACGCATGAGAGAAAGGAGTGGAAAAGTGTGGTAGTGTGGTACCGTGGTTGGAGGGGAGACATGAGGAGGGCAGTGGGAGCAATCTTGTGTGAATCAGAAATGCTAGCACTGAGCAGAGGTGCTGAATGGCCTTGTGCTGTGCCATGCTGTCTATGTGACCTGGTGCATCGAGGCCGGCTTTGAGGGACCCTATGGGCTTATGCAGGAGCACTGAGCCCTGTGATGTGCTGTCTGTCAGTGCACTCTGTCCAGAAGTATCGCTGGCTATTTCTGATCCAGTCATTCAGAACTCTGTGTGACCATGAGTAAAAGATCCCATGGCCACTATAAGAAGTGAAAGCGAGGGTTTCAAGGCAGCTTTGCTTTGTGTTCAGTGAGCAACTCGGGTGAAATGGCCAAGGCTGCACCTTAGTACAAGACCTCTCTTTCTGACAGATGTGTTAGAGAGATGGCCAGGGAGACTGGGGGGAGGGAGGAGTGCGCTTGTTAAAGAAGCAGGGGGAGGTGGCTGCGTCGGCACAGGAAAAAATTTCCAGCTTCTTCCCATCATTCACTGATACCCAGTGGAACATGTGCTCTTGGCCTCTTTCCCACCAGGGTCTTGAATTTTGTGACAGATAAAGGGCAGGCAGCTCAGTTAGAGTCTAATACAGCTTTGCGTTTATTGTAAGTACGTAATCAAAGCATTATATAACTGGAATCTAGGTACTACGTGTACGTGGTGACCAGGCCAGTTTAGTTCCGC
This sequence comes from Chiloscyllium plagiosum, assembly GCF_037043375.1. Lineage (NCBI taxonomy): Eukaryota > Metazoa > Chordata > Chondrichthyes > Orectolobiformes > Hemiscylliidae > Chiloscyllium > Chiloscyllium plagiosum. Next base: position 55,638,279 of record NW_028270188.1, read on the forward strand.
TGAGGCTATTCTCTGAGTTTTTGAAGGTAGGTGTAGCGCATCTGCTTGGGGTGCCTCGTGTCCAACATGTGGATGACATGCCCAACCCTTTGCAGCCAATCAAGGGTGGTCAGTGCGTCGATGCTGGGGATGTTGGCCTGGTTGAAGGCACTGATGTTGGTGTGTTCTGGTTCCCAGCGGGTTTGCAGGATCTAGCGCGGGCAGCATTGGTGGTGTCTGCTGTAGATAGTTCACATCTCAGAGCCATGTAGAAGGGCGGGAACCCCCACAGCCCCAGGTGGACAGAGAAAGCTCTTCAGTGAAACTCTCAAGGCCTCACTGAAGAAGTGTAGCTTTCCAACAGATTCCAGGGAATTTTCTGACCCAAGACTATCCAAAGTGCATTCTCAAGCACCTCAAGACGTGCTGTGAGGAAGGTGTGGAAGGCAAACGAAAACACCGTAAGGACAGCCTTGCTGCACCAATGCCCCATTCCACCCACCCCCTCCCTTGACCATTACCTGCCCCAAGTGTAACAGAGCCTTTGGTAGCTGTATCAGTCTGTACAGCCACTTGCAGACTCATCCTGAGAATGAAAGGGAGTCGTCTTCGTCAGTGAGGGACCACTGATGAATGATTCTCTGAGTTCAGTGTGTTCTCTTTGCGATGGTTGATCTCGAGTTAGCACTATCATTGCCTCTGAGCTGCCGACGTTTAAATGTTTTGCTCCTTGTCTTCCAGACTGTTTGATGCAATGCGCAGCTTGCACAAGACCCTCATAATTCTGAGCTCATTTGTCCAAGGGTCGTGTAAACAGGAGACATCTGTTTCCATTGTTAGCACCACCAGGCATTTGGTCTGGTCAGCAGTCAAGCTTCACTTCCCTTCCTTGTTTACAGCTGTCTCCCTGTCTTTAGCTCAAGTTGCCATCATGCTTGTTGAGTTTCAAGTGTTAGCCATGGGGCTGCAGTTGCCCAGAAGATCAGGGTGTTGAACTAAGGTTGTGGTTCTCCTGTGGCTGTGCTGCAAGCGCAAAGGGCCCTTCTTGACGTTTTTGTGGATTGTGGGGAGCCCCGCACTTCACAGGATGAATCAAAACTTCCTGGAGCCAGGGAGCGGGGAGTCGGGGGCTGCGGTCTTGTAAGCTGCTGGTAAAGTCAGTGTTGTACGTGCCTGTAGAAAGATGACAGTGTGCTGAAAGCTGCTGTTGACCTAGATAAGGAGAGCCAGCTCACAACCATCACCACTGCTCAAGTCAAATAATCTGCTAGTTCAGTCAGGTTTTGTGCTGTCACCGACAATTTCTGAGGTTAATTGGAGGGCTGGTGCCGAGGGAGCTCCGCATTATTGTGGAGGGGGGTGCTGGGGGACTGGAATCTAGGAAATGCTGCATTGTTGGGGGCTGGTGGTCGGTGCTAAGGGATCATCCCGCTGCCCTTAACATTGTGGGGGGGGGGGGGGGGGGCGCAATGGAGCACCAAACTGTCTGGGAGCAGGGTGGCTCACTTCAAGCGAGCTCTGCACTGATTTTTTTTTTTGGGGGGTGCGTCCTAATGAAGCGCCGCACTGTTGCAGGGTCAGCACTGAGGGAACAAAGCACTGTGCGAGTTGCCATCATTCTGATAAGCCGTCAGCCGTTGCATGTCAGCTTCCCTGGGTAGGTGAGAAATCCCACAGCCACTACTGGAAGAAGGACTGTGGAGATGTTCACCTGATGTCCTTGACTTGATATTTATCCTTCAACCCGTGTGAGTAATATTACAGTTTGTGGTATCCTGATGTGGATAATCTGGCTGTCATATTTCCTGCATCACAACAGTGACTGCATCTCAAATTTATTTCAATATCTGTGAAACGCTTTAGGAGACCATAAAAGACACTACAGAAATGCACGTTCTTCTTTATCTGCCTGTACCACTTGACCCTTCCCACTAACTGAATTTACACTGACCATGTAGTCACTCCACCCCTGGATTTGATCCCCACCCCCCCTCCGACTCAGTGCCAGGAACTTTGTCGAACTTCCATTTTCTGTGGAGATGGGGCTTTTGACTGAAAATATTCATTCCAAGCTGTCCCCTTTCCTCATTGTCCTCTCATTTCCCCTTGAGACCTGTCTCCAGCTCTGAAGAATAAATCGGGCTGAGGTGCGACAGACATGTACAGGATTAGATATGAGGCAGTTCAAAACTAGAGGACTTAGTTTCAGGTGAGAGGAGAAAGGGACCCGAGAGGCAACTTTTTTACGCAGAGAGTAGTGCGTAGAAGAGCTGCCAGAGGAAGTGGTGGAGGCTGGTACAATTACAACATTTAAAAGGCATCTGAATGAGGACATGAATAGGAAGGGTTAAGAAGCTTAGAGGCCAAATGCTGGCAAATGGGATTAAATTTATTTAGGATATCTGGTCAGAATGGATGAGTTGGACCAAAGGATCTGTTTTCATGCTGTACAGTTCTGTGACTGTAACTGGAAACTGAACTGAAGAAATGATACAGACTTGATTGGTCGAAGGACCTCTTCTATACTGTATGATTCTAGGTTTGAAAAATGTTACTTACTGTGCCGTTGAGTGTCCTATTTCTCTCTTGTCTGTCTTTCTCTCAAGCTCTGTCGATTCAATCTCTTCTCTCAGTCTCTCTATGCCTGTCGCCCCTTTCTGTTTGTGTCTGTATCTCTCTCGCTGTCTCTGCCCATCCCTGTCTATAGTTAGTCTTGGCAGAAATATGTCATAAGAAACCTGAACACCCTTTCCTGGTGACTGACTTAACTTCAACTCTAAATTACAAAGGTCTAACAAAGCCTGTGGAGCTTGGGTTGTATCAGAAGCTACAGGTGAAAGTTGAGTGAGGATTATTTTCTTAATCTGAGTCTAGATATGCCCTTTGATTTACTGAGAGGAGCCCCAGTGCATAAATTCCACCTGGAACTGCTGGTAGAGCTGTGAACTTTGCAGTTATACTTGATTAGTGTGTGGCGTCATGTTTGCAGAGATAACATCGGTGGCAGGAGTGGTTCTGTCCCTGGAACATCCTTGTTAGGTGTGGAGAATATTGAAAATAGCTCTAATTTGCATAGCCCTGACATCTTATCTGCCAAACTTCCCGAGCAGAAACTAAATTGCTTAGGGCTTCAAGTGCAATATCGTTATTTGGGCAACTGTTTCAGAGAGGGAGAAGCTGACCAGGGGCTTGGGAAAAGCCCTCTTGGGTCTCGGTGTGTTGTGGGGAATGGGATGGCCTCCGTAAACCAGCTCTTCTGCAGCACAGAGCTCTTGCAACCCGCCCTCTGTCTCGCACTGACATCTCATGCCTAAACTATGGGTCACATCCTGAAACCAACTGACTCACAGGAGGCAGTGAAGCTGACGTTACTAGTTCATGTGTGGGGAGACTGCCAGTAGAAATAAAGATTTCTCTTGTAACTCAAAGCAATTTCAACTGGGTTTAGAGTCACTACATGCAAATACCACTCATGTCCAACAGTAAACTCTATACAGGCAGTAGAGGGAGTATATGGCCAGCTGATGTAAAGTCTTTTCACGAGAACATTGCAGCTATGTTTCATTTGGATGGCACTGTGTTGGAATGTTGTGGGTTTGAGCCCCTGGTCCAGAGATCTGAGCCCCATAATCCAGGATGACACTCAGATTACGGGTAGGTTAGCGCCGCGGGAGCGTGGCATAGTCAGAGGGCCGATGCTGTGGGAGCGGGCACTATTAGATAGTTGGCGTCTATGGTGTGGGCTCTGTCGGAGGGCCAGTGCCACAGGAGTGCTGCTCTGTGGGAGGGTCGGTACTGCCAGAGCGCGGTACTGTCGGAGGGTCAGTGCCGAGGGAGCAGGCGCTGTCGGAGGGTCGGCGCTGAGGGAGTGGGCGCTGTCTGAGGGCCAGCACCACAGGAGAGCTGCTCTGTTGGAGGGCCAGTGCTGAGGGAGCGTTGCTGTATTGGAGGGCCAGCACTGAGGGAGCACTGCACTCTTGGAGGGTTGGTGCACAGGGAGTACCATGCCATATTCCCTTTCAGACTTGTAAACCCTGCCTGTCCTCTCAAGTGGGCAAACTGTATAGATGGATGTGAGGGGAGTTCTTCCTGATGTCCTGTGGCCTCTCTTAAAATTGACAATCTATCTCAGTTAGTCAGACTTTCATTTGTGGAGTATTGCTATGTACGTATTTGCAGCTGCATTTCCTACATTACAACAGTGACACCGCCTCCAAAGCAGAAAGGTGCTCCATCACTTTACTGGTTGTAAAGTGCTCTAGGAGATTCCCTTGGGTTGTGGATGGTGTTACGCAAATGCCAGCCATTTTCTTTCTCCCGAAGCAGCCATGGAGCAATATCCTGTTGCTCTGACCAAGCCTCCAGACTGGTAACTGGTGAACAATTTTTCACCAGATGATTCCCGTCTGTGGCAACGACAGTCTGCGGTCAGTCCTGTTCCACCACTGGCCTTGTCGGCTCATTACCACGCTGGCTTTAAATCTGTCAGCCGAGGGCATGCTGTGGTTATTTTAAAAAAGCTTCATTGCAGGAAGGAACTGGGTCAAAGAGCTGCATGGTAAGCCATCAGCACACTGGCTCCTGACTTCTCAAAGTACACAATTTTGTGATGTTGAGTGCCATAATTATGATGAATAGCTGCAAATGTTTGTAGCGGGGCTGTAGCTACCTACAGCTTTTTGTTTTCATTTTGGGGAGTTTTATTTCCCTGTTTTCCCTCCCCAAGATGTTAACCTATTTTTTTCATTCATTCATGAGACGGGAGTGTCACAGGCTGAGTCAACCTTTATTGTCTGTCCCTACTCGTCCTTTTAGAAGATGATAGTGTGCAGCCATCTTGAATCACTGCAGCCTCATTGGGGCAGGTAAATCCTGTAGGGAATCTTAGCTGAGATACCTTTCTGAAAAAAAACTGCCAACTCTCTAGCTGATAGGGAAAAACATGACCGTATCTTCCCCCAATTAGTCACCACAGCCACAACTTGTATCTCAATAGTGTCCTGGATGTCATAAAATGTCCACTTATCACCTGTGACTCAGTGGGTAGCACACATGCCTCCAGTTCACAGGGTCCTGGGTTCAAATCCTATTGCAGGGGCTTGAGCTGGCTGATTAGTCCATGCAGCGCTGCACTGTTGAGGTTACTGTCATTTGAATGAGATATGAAATACTTTCTCCTTTTGCCCCCTGAAAGAATAAATTGGAGTCTCTCAAAAGAGAGATGTTCCCAATGTTTATCCTCAGTCAGCATCTTGAAACACAGAGATGGTTGCACTGCTATCTGTGGGACACTGCATATTACCTTTTGGCTGCTCCGTTTGCTATATCCAAGGATGAGGAATTCCCACCATTTGGTAAAATTCTCACTTTGGCATTATGAAAATCCTCGATGTTAATGTCTTTCTGATCCCTGCCTCAGCAGTGGTGTGTTTGAAGTATATTATGTTTTAAACATTTTAAAATCAGCGCAGTGCAACTCTGAGCAAAACAACAGAAAATAAGCTCTGATCCTGGCAGATATGAGGGTGTGATCATGTAATGCAGTGTAGGTATACACCTGTGGTTTGGGGCGCTTGACTGCCTTTTTCCCCCACACTCTGCAGCCTTCCTTCATGCAGCCATTCATGGCCCCTGTCCAGGCCCCAGCCTTGGTCTTGCAGCTCCTGCTGACCTTTAACCTGTATAGCACAGGAACGGGCTGTTCGGCCCGTGATGAGCATTTACAATGTTAAGATTACATAAGTTGCAAATTTTCTGACCCCTTTATCTTTGACCACTCTCCTCCCTATATGTAAAAAAGGAAAGTATTTTAACGGCCAAATGTTTGATTTTGAAAAGTAGAGGAACCTTGATTATACAAAAATCAGATTATCCGGCAAGATCGCAAGATGCTTGGTTAAACTATGTTATCTGGAGTTTGCACATTCTCCCTGTGTCTGCATGGGTTTCCTCTGGGTGCTCCGGTTTCCTCCCATAGTCCAAAAATGTGCAGGTTCGGTGAATTGGCCATGCTAAATTGCCCGTAGTGTTAGGTGAAGGGGTAAATGTAGGGGAATGGGTCTGGGTGGGTTTCGCTTCGGCAAGTTGGTGTGGACTTGTTGGGCCGAAGGGCCTGTTTCCACACTGTAAGTAATCTAATCTAATCTAATCTAAAAATCTGGTATTTGATTATCCAGAATTCGATTATCCTAACGAAATACTCCCCGCCCGTGTCCTTTGGATAATTGAGGTTCCTCTGTAAATGTAAGTCTTTCAAGTGAGATAAGTGAGATGCTTCAGGGGAGCATCAAATAAAACAAAATTAGACATCAGGCCACAGAATATTGTGTGAGAGCGGTGTTGTCACAGAGGTTAGTGGTAAGGACCCTCTTGAAGGCGGAGAGCGAGTCAGAGAGGTTAAGGGAGGTATTTCTGTGGTTCAGGGTCCGGGCAGCTGAAGGCATGGTATGTAGGCAGTGCGATAGTGATTGGAATTGAGAAGGCTTAAGAGGCCGGGAATGGAGGAGCATGGAGATCTCAGAGCAGCAGAGGAGGCAGCAGAGATGTGCGAGGTCGGGAAGGGATTTGAACACTGATGAGGATCCTACAGTCGGAGCGTTGCCTGACCAGGAGCGAATGCAGGTCAGCCAACACACGGATGCTGGGTGGGACAGGCTTGGCGTCAAACACTCACGGAAAAACAATCGAGGGTGTGATGAATGAGCCGAGAGTGGATTGCTGTGATGTGGTTATTGCTAGTTTAATCTGTTGAAAGACTTCTGAAATGGTTGCACCCTGATAGATATGGAATTGAGGGCTGCAAAACCAGTCCCCAAAAACACCAACAGTGCAAAGGCCAAAAAACCCAGAATGGAACAAACAGAAGGAAAGATGTACAGGTTATTTCTTAAATGCACAAAAGAGATTAGAATGTAGACGTGCAAAAGGGCCTGGGTGTCTTTGATAACTTAGTGAATGTTAACGTGCTGTTGCAGCAAGCTGTTAGGAAGGTTAAAGGTGTATTAGCCTTTATCGCTAGAGGATTTGACTACACAAATAGTGTATTCTTGCTTTAATTGTGCACAAACTTGGTTAGTGTCTGTACTTGGGAGTACCACTTGCAACTCTGGTTCCCTTAGCTTAGGAAAACATTATTGCATTGAGAGAGTCCAATGAAGGTTAACCAGACTTGTTTCTGGAATGGCAGGACTCTCCTGCCAAGAGAGATTGGGATGGGCAAGCTTGGGCTGATGTTCTCCACTGTTTCAAAGAACAAGAGGCAAAGAAATCTACAGCACAAAGAGGTTTGAGGGTCCTTGTGCATGAATTGTACAATACCAGCATACAAATGTAGGAAGGAAGGCAAAGGGAATGGAGTGTAAAAATAGGGAGGTCTCGCTCAAACTGTACAAGCCACTGGTTAGACCACAACTAGAACACTGTGAACAGTTTTGCTCCCTTACATGAGGAAAGATATAGGAGGCAGTCCAGAGAAGGTTCATTAGGCTAATACTGAGGTCTGGAGGGGCTGCCTTATGAGGAGAGTTTGCCTGGATTGGACCTGTACTCATTGGAGTTTAGAAGAGTGAGAGATTACCTTGTGGAAACATACAAGATTCTTAGAGAGGGACTTGACAGGGAAGGTGTTGATCGCCTCTCCCACAACAGGAAACAACCTAAGACCGGAGGGTGTCATCTCAGAATAAGGGGTCCTTCATTTAAGACAGAGGTGAGAAGGAATTTCTTCTCTGTGGATGATGAATCTGCGGGATTCTTTTCCTGCAGAGGGCTTAGAGGCTGGGACGTTAAATATATTCTCGGCTGTCAGACACAGATCTCCTTCCTCACGAAAAATCTGTAAGGGGCAAAATGTAGGGAAGTGGGTTTGAGGATAACCAGATCTCTTTCAGTGACGGAGCAGACTTGATATTCTGGGTGGTCTACTTCTGCTCCTATGTCTTATGGTCTGATCTCTTTGAAACCTGCAAATACTTAAAGGAGCAGGCAGTTTTGATGCAGGTTAAATGTTTCCCCTGATTTAGGGGTCTAGAATTTCCTGCCCCAGTGGTCTGTGGGTGCTCACTCTATTTAAAATTGACGCCGGTACCTAGAAGTATGCCAGTGACACATGGATGTGGGGGAAAAGAGAATGATCAGCCTTGGTCAGATGGAATAGTGGAGCACGCTTGATGAGCTGAAAAGCTTCCTCCCGTGGTTCGTAAGTGTGACAATTTTTTTTTTTTTGCAACAGCTTGCATCCAGCAATCGACAAGGTCAGATACGAGGAACAGAAATATGTGTCAGTGGAAGAGATTTGGTGTGGGCGGTGTCTCGCAAGGGGGTTTTCAAGCTGTGGAACATGCTGGTGGTTGCAGAAATCACGCAAACATTTCCGTTTTTGGGTTAGATCGGTCATCAAAAGGATGAAGGGACAGTAGGGCAGGCCCATGGGCTAACAAGCGAGCCGCCTCAGCATCCAGGCGGCACAAATCTCCAAAACGTAAATTCTTCATCCAGCGGTCGTGCTTCCTGAATTTGACAGCACGCTCCTATCTGCCACAACTTTGGTGGCAGGAATTTATCACATCAGGGAGGATGTGTGAAAAATGTTGCATTTTGACTTTAAAGTAAAATATAATGAAGTTGTTGTACTGAGAGTAAAGAAAAGGGCCGAGTGCAGTCCGTTAAAGTGGTGTGTAGGTTTTTATTTTAAAACCGGTCGTGCCTCCACTTTCAAATCTCAGTCCCAGGCAATGTTTAGCCAGAAACATCCCTCTTCCGTCCAGCCCGACCCCTCTCAGCACTCGAACCTTGTTATTTTCTCCCTCGTGTGCTTTTCAGACGTTCTGTAAAATTAAAAACTCCCTCTTCGGTGTTTTAGATTTTCAGATAATTTATTATTTCACTTTAATTGCTATTTTTGAATGAAAAGTTTCTGAGCAACGTAATCTTTTGAAGCTCAGGTGAAACTCTGGATAAGTGGTCTGTGAGCCAGCCATTATTTTGTTGCAGTCAAGCTGTTAGAACTCTCCTCTGGGACATGTGCCACTTTTTAATAGAGTCATAGAATCCTAACAGTGTGGAAACAGGCCCTTCAGCCCAACAAGTCCACACCAACTCTATGAAGGGTAACCCACCCAGACCCATTCTCCTACTGTATTACTCTGACTAATGCACCTAACCTACGCATCCCTGAACACTGTGGGCAATTTAGCATGGCCAATCCACCCTAACCTGCACATCTTTGGACTGTGGGAGGAAACCGGAGCACCCGGAGGAAACCCACGCAGACACTGGGAGAACGTGCAAACTCCACATAGACAGTCACCCCAAGGCTGGAATCAAACCTGGGTCTCTGGTGCCGTGAGGCAACAGTGCTAACCACTGAGCCACTGCGCCACTTGAACCAGGACCTTCTGGCCTGCTGCCATTGCACCACAAGAGTCCTTAGTACTTAAGTGCCCAACTTATTAGTTCTTATTACACTGCCGTCACATGCCTGGTGAAGGATAGTAGGGCAGCCTGACCAACCAAGTGCATCGAGGGAGCAAGTGATGCATGTGTTAATGGAGGGTAATTTCGTGAGGACGTGACTGGGTGTGTCTGGTGCGGTGGCAGTGTCCCTGCCTCTGGGCCAGGAGGCTCTGATTCCAGTTCCACCTGCTCCAGAGATGTGTTGTAAAATGCCTGAACATGTTGGTCAGAAACTATCTGCAGGGTAACAAAACAGTCAGTGGTGTGCAGGTTGATGGCGTGAGAGTTGGAATTAAATTCTGACCAGAATAGCATATGCCTGCGTTCTGCCTGACTGATATTTAACCTCGCATGCTGTCTGATGCAGTCACTGCAGAATGCAAGGGTCAACCTGACATCAGGGCCCTCTTACAGGTTGTGAAAAGCATGTCATGGCTCCCTGTCCACAAGCAGTCGAGTGCTGACAAGTGATCTCTGGACACAGCGGTGGAGCCATGTTTCATGAAAGCAGGCTGTCGTGCTAAAAAGAATAGATAAAAAATCTCTTGTTTTTATTTATTGGCACTGGGATGCGGCGAGAGGACTGTCTCTGATTCTGCATGATTTGGTGGCGCAAGAAAAGGTTTCCTCTCGCTTCATAGCTCCTTCTCTGACCTCAGGATGACATACGGAGCACCTTGTGACTAGCAGACGACTAGTTGAGTTTGTATAGCACCTTTTTAACATAGAGCAAACTAGGTGACAGCACTGGAGCAGATACACAAACAGTATTTGACGGTGAGAGACTTTTATGACTGGTCACTGAAAGCTCAGTCAGTCGGTTGGTCGAGGAAGTGGGTACATTTTGAAGTCTTTGACGTTATGTAGATAGAGATTAAGGTCAACATGTGCACAAGAAGATCCTGCAAACAGCGGTGCGACTCTGACCCCTGGCATCAGTAAATTCTTATTTCCCCCACCCCAGCGCTTTGAGGAACAGGAGGGAGGCCGCTCTGCCTCTTGAGACTGCACTACCATTTCGAGTAAACTCTGGGACTGGAGATTAATCTCGGTGATGATGATTGTGATAGTGATCATTGCTTGTTGTAAAAACCCATCTGGTTCACTCACGGTGAAGATAATCTGCTGTCCTTACCTGGTCTGGGCTTACATGTGTCTCCAGATCCACAGCGAAATGGAGTTGACCCTTACCTCTCCACAAATGCTCTCAGCTACCATCCCCCCCAGCTCCACCCCCCACACCCCCCTCCCATTTATCTCTCCACCCCAAGGCTCCCAGCCTCATTCCTGATGAAGGGCTCCAGCCCGAAACCTCAATTTTTCCTGCTCCTGGGATGCTGCCTGACCTGCTGTGCTTTTCCAGCAACTCTTGACTCTTAACTGACCTCTGACCTCTGAAACCTCTGAGCCAGACACACTATTCAAGGGTGATTAGGGGTGGGTCTTTTGTTTACTTATTTTTAATGCTGTCCATTGAATGATAGCCATTGCACCCAGGACACCAGCTCAGAGTTGATAAATTCTAGTGGCAGTGCCCTACCTCTGGGCCAGAACACCTTGGGATCACATGGTTGTTCGAACAACAAAGATGCAGGATGAGAAACATAAATTGCTGGAAAAGTTCAGCAGGTCTGGCAGCATTTGTGGAGGGAAATCACAGTTGACATTTTGGGTCCAGTGACCCTTTCTTAGAACTGATGGTAGCTAGGCAAACATTGTTTTTTTTTAATGCAGAAGATAGGGTGGATGGAGGGAGTAAGGAGTAAATGATATGTGAAGACAGAGCCCAGAGAGAGAGAATAGTTGGACTGACAAAGGAATGCATAACAATAGGCCTGGGAGAATAAATAGTTGCTAATGGGCACTATTAGTGTCTAACAATGGGTTGTGTGTAATAGCAGGCCATGTAATTAAAGGCCTCGTGTGGGGGGTGTTGGGGTAAGGACAAGTCCTAAAATTGTTGAACTCCATATTGAGTCCAGAAGGCTGTAGAATCCCAAGCGGAAAATGAGGAGCTGTTCTTCCAGCTTGTGCTGAGCTGCACTGGAGCACTGCAGCAAGTCTGAGGCAGAGATGTTGGCCAAGGAGCAAGGTGGTGTGCTTGAAGTGTTGAGGAGAGGCAGGATCGTTGCTTTCAGTCATGGGAGGGAACTCCCCTTCCATCTTGCTCTAGTGAGACCAAGGCATTTCCCATCCAATTTATTTCCCATTCAACGATCCTGTCTTCACACGAGCAGCCGTGAGTCAAAGGAGAGTGTGACCTTGATGACCTGAAGCTCGCTGGATCCACTGAGTGGCAGTTGTTCTCGGGGGTTTGTGGAATTATGTAGACTGTTCGCACAGTATGCAAAGCAGGTGCCTGGGAGGGGTTCTCCCTAAGTTTTTTGTCTGAGAGATTTTGCACGAGAAAGTATCTTCTGAAAAGGTCACTGGTGTGTTTTTTTTTTAATCTTGTTTGACTTTGTCAGAAAAGGATGAATGTTGGGGCGTTTGCGTTGTAGCTGATGTGCGGAAACCACTCTCTAGGTAAAGACATTTTCCCTCATCTCAGTCCTGAACAACTTCGCCTGTATCATAAAGATGTGCAGCACGGAAACAGACCCTTCGGTCCAACTCATCAATGACGACCAGATATCCTAAATTAATCTAGTTCCATTTGTCAACATTTGGTCCATATCCATCAAAACCCTTCCTATTCATGTACCCATTGAGATGCCCTTTAAATGTTATCACTGTGGCAGCCTCTATCACCACGTCTGGCAGTTCATTCCATACACGCACCATCCTCTGCATGAAAACGTTGCCCCTTAGGTCCCTTTCCTCTCTCACCTGAAACCTATGCCCCTCTAGTTTTGGATTCCCCTGCCCTGGGAAAAAGACCTTGTCTATTCACCCTAATCATGCCCCTCATGATTTTATAAACCTCCTTTATAAAGTCACTCCCTCAGTCTCCCATGCTCCAGGGAAACTAGTCCCAGCCTCTCCTTAGACTGTGACCCCTGGTGTCTGGAACCTCTTATTTCCCCCAGTAGGGCTTTGAGGAACAATCCTGCCTCTTGACACTGCACCACCGTATGGAGTAAGATCTGGAGTTGGAGACTAATCTCGGTAATGGTGACTGTGATAGTGAACATTGCTTGTCTGGTTCACTGATGGGGAAGGAAATCTGTTACCCTTAACCAGTCTGAGTGTACACGTGACTCCTGACCCATAGTGATCGAGTTGACTCTTAACTGCCCTCTGAAATGCCCTGAGCCAGACACTGTGTGGTCAAGGGGTAATTGGGGATGTGCAACATATTTCAGTGAAGCCCACAGCCTGTGAACGGTTAAGAAATGGAAAGTGAGGACAGACTGAACTTGATATAAATATCCAGATTTGTTTTTCTTTCCCTCTCTTTCTGCCTCCTGCCACTCTCAATGAAACCGTGTCACCACCCTCATGTGAGGGCTGGTTAGCAACACAGTGACATTGCCTATTCACTTGTAGCCTGGAGCCCATGGGATTCAATTCTCAGCTTGTGGTTATGAATTCAATGGCTCTCAAAACCCAGCTGCTTCAGTATAGACCATCAGCAAAAGGCCTAACACATCCCTACCCGCTGTCGCACTTTGTACAGTTGATTCGCAACACCGAACAAGCCACTCATGGTCTCTTGTGCACTTCTGACTTCCATGATTCAGTTCTAGTGCTCTTTCAACATTCAGTAAAACGGTTCCGATCCCATTCCAGGGCTGGAGTATAAATATCCAGGCTGCCACTCCCAGCGCAAAAGGAGCACTGCACTGAGAAGGGCAGCGCTGAGGGAGCTCCACACTGTTAGAGGGTCAGTAGTAAGTGAACGCTGCTCTATTGAGAATTTGAGGTCATGGAAGACCCTAAATGTATAGCAATCATTGCACTTGTCTTTTGTGGATCCTAACTGAGGGAGGAATGGTGACCCCAGGGCTGTCAAATCTTCTTTTTCTTTCATCCCGGTGGCTGGATTATTTGTGTTCATTGAACATCCCTTCTCTATCTTAGTACACTGACTAATCCAAATGACATCATTCCTGAACACGCAACCCTCCGAACAGGATTCACTGGGACCATTAGGAGTCTGGAGAGAGGGTCTTCAATGTGAGGGTCTTCAATGGGAGGGTTAGGGTCTAGCGGGAGGGTCTTTGGGTAGGGTTTGGGGTCTAGAGGGAGGGTCTTTGAGAGAATTACGGTTTAGAGGGAGGATGTTTGGGTAGGGTGAGGGTCTTTGGGTCGTGCTAGGAATTTAGAGAAAGGGTCTTCGATGAGAGAGTTACAGTTTAGAGTGAGGGTCTTTGTGAGGGGTCTAGAGAGAGGATCTTCACTGTGGTTAGGGGACTAGAGGGATGGTCTTTGGGAGGGTTAGGGGTCTGGGGGAGGGTCTTCAATGAGAGTTAGTGTTTGATGGAGGGCCTTTCGGTAGGGTTAGGGTCAAGAAGGAAGATCTTCCAGTGATGATGAGGGTCATTGAGAGGGTCTTCGATGGGTGGGTCTTTGGGGAGGGTAAGGAGGTCTAGATGGAGGGTCTGGAGGAAGGGTCTTTGGAGAGGCTTAGGGTCTGGAGGGAGGCTTAGGGACTGGAGGGAGGGTTAGGGTCTAGAGGGAGGGTTAGGGTCTGGAGGAAAGGTCTTCGATGGGATTGTTGGGGTCTAGAGAAAGGGTCTTCGATGGGATTATTAGGGTCTGGAGGGAGGGTCTTCGGTGGGATTGTTAGGGTCTAGAGGAAGGGTCTCGATGGGATTGTTAGGGTCTGGAGGAAGGGTCTTCGATGGGATTGTTAAGGTCTGGAGGGAGGGTCTTCGATGGGATTGTTAGGGTCTGGAGGGAGGGTCTTCGATGGGATTGTTAGGGTCTGGAGGGAGGGTCTTCGATGGGATTGTTAGGGTCTGGAGGGAGGGTCTTTGATGGAATTATTAGGGTCTGAAGGAAGGGTCTTTGATGGGATTGTTAGGGTCTGGAGGGATTGTTAGGGTCTGGAGGGAGGGTCTTTGATGGAATTATTAGGGTCTGAAGGAAGGGTCTTTGATGGGATTGTTAGGGTCTGGAGGAAGGGTCTCGATATGATTGTTAGGGTCTGGAGGAAGGGTCTTCGATGGGATTGTTAGGGTCTGGAGGGAGGGTCTTTGATGGAATTATTAGGGTCTGAAGGAAGGGTCTTCGATGGGATTGTTAAGGTCTGGAGGGAGGGTCTTCGATGGGATTGTTAGGGTCTGGAGGAAGGGTCTTCGATGGGATTGTTAGGGTCTGGAGGGAGGGTCTTTGATGGAATTATTAGGGTCTGAAGGAAGGGTCTTTGATGGGATTGTTAGGGTCTGGAGGGATTGTTAGGGTCTGGAGGGAGGGTCTTCGGTGGGATTGTTAGGGTCTGGAGGGAGGGTCTTTGATGGAATTATTAGGGTCTGAAGGAAGGGTCTTCGATGGATTGTTAGGGTCTGGAGGAAGGGTCTTCGATGGGATTGTTAGGGTCTGAAGGAAGGGTCTTCGATGGGATTGTTAGGGTCTGAAGGAAGGGTCTTCGATGGGATTGTTAGGGTCTGAAGGAAGGGTCTTTGATGGAATTATTAGGGTCTGAAGGAAGGGTCTTTGATGGGATTGTTAGGGTCTGGAGGGATTGTTCGGGTCTGGAGGGAGGGTCTTCGGTGGGATTGTTAGGGTCTGGAGGGAGGGTCTTTGATGGAATTATTAGGGTCTGAAGGAAGGATCTTTGATGGGATTGTTAGGGTCTGGAGGGATTGTTAGGGTCTGGGGGAAGGGTCTTTGGAATTGTTAGGGTCTGAAGGAAGGGTCTTCGATGGATTGTTAGGGTCTGGATGGAGGGTCTTCGATGGGATTGTTAGGGTCTGGAGGGATTGTTAGGGTCTGGAGGAAGGGCCTTCGATGGGATTGTTAGGGTCTGGAGGAAGGGTCTTTGGGATTGTTTGGGTCTGAAGGAAGGGTCTTCGATGGATTGTTAGGGTCTGGAGGGAGGGTCTTCGATAGGATTGTTAGGGTCTGGAGGAAGGGTCTTTGGGATTGTTAGGGTCTAGAGGGAGGATCTTCGATGGGATTGTTAGGGTCTGGAGGAAGGGTCTTCGATGGGATTGTTAGGGTCTGGAGGAAGGGTCTTTGGGATTGTTAGGGTCTGAAGGAAGGGTCTTCGATGGATTGTTAGGGTCTGGAGGGAGGGTCTTCGATGGGATTGTTAGGGTCTGGAGGGATTGTTAGGGTCTGAAGGAAGGGTCTTCGATGGATTGTTAGGGTCTGGAGGGAGGGTCTTTGATGGGATTGTTAGGGTCTGAAGGGATTGTTAGGGTCTGGAGGAAGGGTCTTCGATGGGATTGTTAGGGTCTGGAGGAAGGGCCTTCGATGGGATTGTTAGGGTCTGGAGGAAGGGTCTTTGGGATTGTTAGGGTCTGAAGGAAGGGTCTTCGATGGATTGTTAGGGTCTGGAGGGAGGGTCTTTGATGGAATTGTTAGGGTCTGCAGGAAGGGTCTTTGATGGGATTGTTAGGGTCTGGAGGAAGGGTCTTTGATGGAACTATTAGGGTCTGAAGGAAGGGTCTTTGATGGGATTGTTAGGGTCTGGAGGAAGGGTCTTTGATGGAATTATTAGGGTCTGAAGGAAGGGTCTTTGGGATTGTTAGGGTCTGAAGGAAGGGTCTTCGATGGATTGTTAGGGTCTGGAGGGAGGGTCTTCGATGGGATTGTTAGGGTCTGGCGGGAGGGTCTTTGATGGGATTGTTAGGGTCTGGAGGGATTGTTAGGGTCTGGAGGAAGGGTCTTCGATGGGATTGTTAGGGTCTGGAGGAAGGGCCTTCGATGGGATTGTTAGGGTCTGGAGGAAGGGTCTTTGGGATTGTTAGGGTCTGAAGGAAGGGTCTTCGATGGGATTGTTAGGGTCTGGAGGGATTGTTAGGGTCTGGAGGAAGGGTCTTCGATGGGTTTATTAGGGTCTGGAGGAAGGGTCTTTGGGATTGTTAGGGTCTAGAGGGAGGATCTTCGATGGGATTGTTAGGGTCTGAAGGAAGGGTCTTTGATGGAATTGTTAGGGTCTGGAGGAAGGGTCTTTGATGGGATTGTTAGGGTCTGAAGGAAGGGTCTTTGATGGAATTATTAGGGTCTGAAGGAAGGGTCTTTGATGGGATTGTTAGGGTCTGGAGGGATTGTTAGGGTCTGGAGGAAGGGTCTTCGATGGGATTGTTAGGGTCTGGAGGAATGGTCTTCGATGGGATTGTTAGGGTCTGGAGGAAGGGTCTTTGATGGAATTATTAGGGTCTGACGGAAGGGTCTTTGATGGGATTGTTAGGGTCTGGAGGAGGGTCTTTGATGGAATTATTAGGGTCTGAAGGAAGGGTCTTTGATGGGATTGTTAGGGTCTGGAGGGATTGTTAGGGTCTGGAGGAAGGGTCTTCGGTGGGATTGTTAGGGTCTGGAGGGAGTGTCTTTAGAATTGTTAGGGTCTGAAGGAAGGGTCTTCGATGGGATTGTTAGGGTCTGGAGGAAGGGTCTTTGATGGAATTATTAGGGTCTGAAGGAAGGGTCTTTGATGGGATTGTTAGGGTCTGGAGGGAGGGTCTTCGATGGGATTGTTAGGGTCTGGAGGGATTGTTAGGGTCTGGAGGGAGGGTCTTTGGAATTGTTAGGGTCTGGAGGAAGGGTCTTCGATGGGATTGTTAGGGTCTGGAGGAAGGGTTTTCGATGGGATGGTTAGGGTCTGGAGGAAGGGTCTTCGATGGGATGGTTAGGGTCTGGAGGAAGGGTCTTCGATGGGATTGTTAGGGTCTGGAGGAAGGGTTTTCGATGGGATTGTTAGGGTCTGGAGGAAGGGTTTTCGATGGGATGGTTAGGGTCTGGAGGAAGGGTCTTCGATGGGATTGTTAGGGTCTGGAGGAAGGGTTTTCGATGAGATTAAGGTCTTCGATGGGATGCTTAGGGTCTGGAGGAAGGGTCTTTGATGGGATTGTTAGGGTCTTCAATGGGAGGGTTAGGGTAACAGATTGTCTTTTGATGTGCTATGTGGCTTGTTCTTTGCTTGCCTTTCTCTGCAAGAATTGATTATATTTTTAAGAAGAAACTTTTCATGAAAAGCACAAAGTGCCTCCCATTATGTTGCAAAGTGGCTACGTAAGCTGTGAGGGCCAGGCTGTCCCGCTTCCATCCTGTCACTGTCCGATCGCTGGACCACGATCAGGAGCAGGCTGACTGTCATCCGGGATCACCTGAGGCCAACTGCCGAGCCTGTGCTGCAGCAAACGAACTTGTCAATCACTTGCCAGTGTGAGCGAGGGAGGGTGCGATTTGGATTCTGACGGGACCTGAGAGATTGCAGGTTGCTGAAACTGGAGCTGGTGTTTAAGTGGGTGGGTACGTGCGTGCTAACAGGGGATAGGCCGGTTGGAGGAAGAGAATGGATGTTTACGAGTCTTGGCTGCAAGTCTGGATGGGCACAGCATAACCAGGTATGGCGTGTTTAATGAGCCAGCGGGTGCATTCATGGACGGGGTGTGCTGGAAGTGAAACAAAAGAATGAGTTGAACTGTGTGGTTTTCTCATGATATAATCGTTTGTTGAGATGGCAAATTTAAGGATGGAACAATCAAATACAAACCTCAATAATTGCAGTGCTTTGATGGACTAAATAATCAGTCTGTCCGGTTGTGTTTGGCCCTTTCGTTTTTCTGTTCCTGAGTTTTAACTGTCGTTTTTTTTTAAACAAATATCTGCTTTGGGGCAAGGCGTTTTGTGGTTACAAGCCTGTGTTGTGTTGTCAGTTTGACACTGTGCAGTGCTCTGGGTAAGTGAGGGAGTGGCGCTAGCTCAGGGAATGAGGGACTGACTGCTGTGTGTGGGTGGGTGTGTGTCCCTCACCCAGACTTGCCAGTTTTACTGGAGACCAGAGGAAGATGGCATGTCAGAACTTGATGCAAGCACCTGCCACGCCCGCTCACAGGCCGCCCAAAGCCGTAGTTATTGGAGGCCAAGGTCAGCATTCTGAACTGTGCAGTGAATGGGTTTTGTGTGCAGAGGTGATGGGGTCTTGGGGGGTGTGCAGAGTCAAAGTGGGGAAGTGGGATGAAGATGAGGATCAGCTGCAATCTGATGTAGTGGCTCAAGGGGCTGAAGAATCACACGGCACAGGAGGAGATGATATCGAAAGGGATCATCACACAAGTGGTTGCCTAGTTGCTCCTTCTTTCCAGACACCGATGACCTTGAAGCTGTAGAGCTTCTGCCCTGTCATCTGAGCCAGAAGCTTGAGGCTTCACATCCTTTACCAGAGATCAGAGCCGAGAAATCCGCGATGACACCTCCACTGAGGGAAGACAGAATTTGCAGAGGCCAGGCAGTGTTTAATACTGCTCTTTAAGTATTATAACTTATAGGATTTGAGTTCAGAAGTATGGCTGTCTAATGGCAGTTATACTGAGCCTTGGTGAGACCACACCTGGAATATTGCATGCAGTTTTGGTCTCCCTACTTGCCACAGAGGAAGTGCAGTGAGGTGCCATTAGGCTGATAGCAGGAATGGCAGGATGTCCTACAAGATTCGACTGGATCTGTATTCACTAGATTTTAGAAGAATGAGTGGGGATCTGATTGAAACACGTAAAATTCTAACATGGCTGGACAGATTAGCTGAAGGGAGGATATTTTCCCCGGTTGAGGAGTCTAGAATCAGGGGTCACAGTCTCAGGATGCAAGATAGAATTGGGATGAGGAAACATTTCTTCACTAAAGCTGGTCTCTACCAAGGAAGGCTGGGGAGGCTGGTTTATTAAATGTATTAGAGAAAAGGATCAAATTTTTTTTTATATTTGACAATACGGAAGGCCTCAGTGTATGGAGAAAAAGCGGGAATATGGCATTGAGGTAGAGGATCAGCCATAATCAGATTGAATGGTGGGGATAGGGGTGTAGGGGCTGGAGGAAGTGATAGGGAGAGGGTGGGTGAGGATATGGAGGGATTTTAAAACTCTTAAGTGGCCCAATTAATTTATCTCAATGGCCTCGGTTGAGGGATGCCTGCCAGGCAGGACACTAAGAGAACTAGTCCTGCCCTATTTTAAATGGTAACATGGTGTCATCAGAACTGGGTGTGGTTTGAGGTGGGTACCTACAGCGCCAATCTGATGTTGGTCTGTGTTGGCATGGGCCTGATTGCAGGGAGAACCCTTGCATTGTGCTGAGACCCCCCCACCTCCTCTGCAGCGTTCGGCGGTGCTGATGCAAATTGCAACTTGCTGGGAATAATACAGGCACAGAGGAAAGTCCCTCACACCCCCTGCCTGATTTGTGCCTGTGCCAGCTCTTTTGAAAGAGCTCTCCAATTGCTCCCACCTCACCCTGTTATTTCCCCCTTGAGTATTTGAAGCTCGCTTCAAGTGTCTCTCCAAGATCCCTTTTGAAACTTAGTGTTGACTCTGTTTCCACAGCCCTTTTCAGGCAGCACATCCCAGATCATAACTCCCTCGCTCTATCAAAAAAAAAACAAATTCCCCTCTCCCCTTCTAATTGACCGATACGTTTTTGTGACCGATAGCTGGTGGAGAAGCTCTATTTTTGACATTTGTTGCTGAAGTTAAAGACAGTTTTAGAGCATTGCTTCCTATTTCTGTTGGTCAGTCCACGGTCACTTCCTACACTGTGAGAGACAGACGCAGCAATGATTCCCATTCTCTCTTTCAATTCCTGTCATGAACGATGGGAGGTTAAAAGCACACATTCGCAGCTTGAGGCTGCAAACCCATACAGGGGCAGAGCAGAGATGCGTGGACTGTTTGCCCCTGATCAGCCCTCGGGGACTACTCTGTGGTCACAGCAGGTGCTATGTAAATGCTGCCCTGTATCCCTTTTGAAATTTCAGCTCATCGCTCAGCTCTGGTGGGAATTTAAATGCAATAAATCAAATCTGGAATTGAATTGATTTGGAGATGCCGGTGTTGGACTGGGGTGTACAAAGTTTAACAATCTCACAACAGCTTATAGTCAGGTGGTGATGAAGGAGCAAGACTCCGAAAGCTAGTGCTTCCAGTTAAACCTTTTGGACTATAACCTGGTGTTAGGTAAAAACAATGACTGCAGATGCTGGAAACCAGAGTCTCCACCCTTCAGGCTCTCTGCCTCTATTCCTGATGAAGGGCTTTTGTCCGAAACGTTGATTTTTACTGCTCCTCGGATGCTGCCTGAGCTGCTGTGCTTTTCCCAGCACCACTCTAATCTAGACTCTGGTTTCCAGCATCTGCAGTCATTGTTTTTACCTAACAACAGGTTATAGTGCAACAGGTTTAATTGGAAGCACTAGCTTTTGGAGAGTTGCTCCTTCATCACCACCTGACTCTAACCTGGTGTGTGTGATTTTTAACCTTTGGAATTGAAAGTTAGTCTCAACGACAATGACTGTGACAACCATCATCGATTGTTGTACAAACCCTTCTGATTCACCTAAGAGGCAGGAAGCCTGCCATCCTTAGCCAGTCTGGATCTGCACGTGACTCCGGACTCCACAGAGGCAGGGTCAACCTTTGACTGGCCCTCTGAGTGAGGTTCTTGGTTCCGGGGCAATAAATGCCCGCAATGCCTATGTCCCATGAAAGAAGCATCTTCTCTCGGGTAAAGATGAACAATAAATACTGGCCAGCCAATGATACCCATGTCCCACAAATGGAAAAGAAATAAAGAAAAGACTATGTTTCAGCAGCAAGGTTCCCTCATGCCTCAGGGCTCACTCTCTGACAGCCCTGCGAGCAATATGAGGGGTAATGGTGTTTCGGGAGAGTGGTTCACCATAGGCCCGAGTTCCCGGGCATATCTGGTCAAATGAGTAAATTTCTGTCTCTGTCTCTCCCTGAGACCTTAACTTCCAATATACGTGTTGTCATAGAGACATAAAGTAATACAGTATGGGAACCGGTCCTTCAGCGCGTTCCAATTGGTCCATATCCCCCTCAGCCCTTCCCATCCACATCCCTATCCAAATGTTTTTTAAATGTTGCTATTGTACCTGCCTCAACCACATTCTCTGGCAGCCCATTTCATCTGCATGCCACTGTCTGTGTGAAGAGGTTGCCCCTCAGGTCCTTGTCCTGTCATGTGTCCTTGATTGTAATTGTTACAACAAGCTTGTCTGATGTGACCTCTGGGTGCAGAAGACTAGCATTCCACTGGTGGTCCCCATTGTCTCCTCCACCTCACACGTAACACCTGATGCACAGTCACTTGTTACATAGGCAGTTGTGAGTGCCATGGTATGTGTAGCAAGCTTCCACAAGCCATGATGCAACAGAGGTTCACCTGCATCTCCACCGGTGCTCCTGACACAGTCTTCTGTACATTGGTGAGACCTAGCGTAGGCTAGGTGACTGTTTTGCCATGCATCCTTGCCAGGCCATGCCTAAAAAAGTCAGCCTGACCTCCTGGTCACCACCCATTTCAATTCTCCCTCCCATTCCCCCTCCGATATAGAGTCATAGAGTATGATGTACAGCACGGAAACAGACCCTTTGGTCCAACTTGTCCACGCTGACCAGATATCCCAACCCAATCTAGTCCCACCTGCCAACACCCGGCCCATATCCCTCCAAACTCTTCCTATTCATATACCCATCCAAATGCCTTTTAAATGTTGTCATTGTACCAGCCTCCACCACTTGCTCTGGCAACTCATTCCATACACGTACCACCCTCTGTGTGAAAAAGTTGCCCCTTTATGTCTCTTTTATATCTTTCCCCTCTCACCCTAAACTTATGCCCTCGAGTTCGCCATGGTGAATCAGACTACAAATTGGAGGAATGACATCTTATCTTCCACCTGGGCAGCCTCCAGCCCAGAGGACTTAATGTTGAATTCTCCAATTTCAAATGAACTTGCTAACCATCCCGCAACTCCCTTTCCAGCCTCACCTCCTCCCTTCCATTCCACCTATCGACCCTTCCAGCTACCAACCAGTTTCATCCTTCCTATCAACCAACCAGGTCACACCCACTATCTGTGTTCACCTATTGGCACTTCGCCATTCCGCTAACCCCTCTTCCCCCAAAATCTGTGGCTTCCCCCTACCCCCACATCCTGAAGAAGGGTTATACCTTAAACATTTGACTTAACCACTTTGCTATCTGGCTTGCTATGCTCTTCCAGCCTCCTGATGGTCAACTTTGGATTCCAGCAGCTGCCGTTGACTTTTCTGTATGAGTGCACAAATGGCCTGCCCTGTTTTTGACAGGCTTATCGAGCCTGCACCCTTGTTCAGAAAGCCAAATCAGCTTCACAATCTGCAGGTGTGCTTCTCGAACAGGCTGGGCCCAGTTGGTGGAACTCTCACCTCAGAGTTAGGAGGCTGAATGGTTGAGTTCAGAGTCCAGAGGCTTGAACATGTAAATCTAGGCTGACACTCTGGGTGCAGAGAGGCTCTGTCTGCTGCCTTGGGTATGGACACCCTAGCCATGATTCTGTCAGTGGAACTGTCTCGGGGCCAACCCTCCGACAGTGTGGTGCTCTCTTAATACCGACCCTCCGACAATGTGGTGCCCCCTTGGCACTGAGCCTCCGACAATGCGACATCCCCTTGTTGCTCAGTCTCCGACAGTGTTGTGCCCCCCTCAGCACTGACCCTCTGACAGTGAGGTGTCCCCTTGGAGCTGAATTTCCAACAGCGTAGGGCTCTCTCATTGCTGACCCTCCAATAGTGCGATGCCTCCTCTGTGCTAAACCTCTGATCGTCCAGCAAAGCTTATCTGAACTGTCTCCAATGCAGTTCCACCCTTGTAAAGTGCTTCATGTAAGCTCTGAGATTGTGGGAATTTCTACAGAAATGGGAATCTACTTGCTGTTCATAGATGGGAGAGTGAATTGAGAAGGAGGAAGGGTAAGTAGACTTATGATAGGGCCAACGTAACACATTGATATCTGCCTTACACTTAATGGCTCGAAGTCATTGAATGTATTAAAGACAGAATCGACAGGTTCTTATTAGTAAGTGGATCAAAGTTTACAGGGAGAAGGCAGGAGAATGGGTTTGCAAATTGCATTAGCCACAAATGAATGGCAGAACTGACTTGCTGGGCTGAATGGCCAAATTCTATTCTCTGCATTTGCTTACTCATAAATCACATAGGCTGAGGTTTAATGAAAAGTGTCAACTTATGTGACAGTGATAAATCAAAACTCTCTCGCTCCATGGATGAAGAATTCCTTCAAAGAGAAACCGGTACTACGCGATGGTGCAGGATATGCATCTTGCTGGAAAACGAGACGTGACGTTGAAGGTTTCCGTCTGAGACTCCTCAGGATAGAATCGCAAGAATGCCAAATCTCAAAGGAAGCAACCATTTCCGCTGCATGAGAAACGTGGTGCTGATTGGCTGGCAAGCTATCTCTGGTCAGTCGTAGAATGCATCAGGGAACCACTCTATTAGACTGTACAAATTGTTGCTGCCTTTGAAAGTTTGAATTCTTGTGTCTGTCCTGATGAATGCAAAGCTATGCTGACATGTCCCTAAATGAAAAAATTCACTGTTGATCCTTATGCTCAAATCCTATCATGGCATCTGGGTGAACTTAACTTCAGCTAAGTAAGTAAATCTGGATTAAAGAGCCGGTCTTGCTGATGGTGACAAAAGCCCAGCTGGCTCATTGATGTCTTTCAGCGAAGGGAATCTGCCCAGTCTGAGCTTACATGTGACTCCAGACCCATACTGACATGGTTGACTTTTAAATTAACTTTTGAAACAGCCCAACTGTGCCACTTCAAACTATGAACTGCAAAGGGACATGCCCCGGTGCTGACCCTGCAGCAGCGCGTTGCTCCCTCGGTGCTGGCTGTCCGGCGGCGCGGTGCCCCCCTCGGCGCTCCCCGTCCGGCGGCGCGGTGCCCCCCTCGGCGCTCCCCGTCCGGCGGCGCGGTGCCCCCCTTGCGCTCGCCTTCCGGCGGCGCGGTGCCACCCTCGCGTTCGCCCTCTGGCAGTGTCGTGCTCCCTTGGCGACCACCCTGTGGCACCCCCTCAGCGCTCACCCTCAGTCAGCACTGCGCCCCCTCAGTGCTCGCCCTCTGATGTCACCTATTTGGATACAGCTGAACTGTATAGTGAAATGTTTGCCCCTCTCAGTGTGGTGCTGGACTTTAATGGATTGGCTTGATGCCTTGGTTTCACCCATCATGGTCAGTTCGAGAGTAGCTACCCCTCCACTTCTGCATCTCGGCTGTGATATATCAGCCTCAGGCTGGGTGTGGTGCAGATTCACAGGAGAGGCCTTGGGGACGAAAGGGTTAAATATCACGGCTCGATTACACAGGTTGGGCTTGTATTCCCTTAAATTTGGATTATCGTTTCTATAATTTTGCATGCAAGTGATTTGATCTGTTTAATCTGTTGAGAGCAGAACCTTCAAACCGAAGCTGAGGTATTCAACGCTAACGTCAGTAAGCACTTCCTCAGAAATCCGGAGCCCCCCACCCAACCTCCGAAATGAATGCTGTTGGGGCTAGGGGTGGGTGGGGTTCAATTGAAATTATAAAATCTGAGGTTTTAGTGGGTCTGGGGCCTGGGAAATGAATTGAATTTTGTACGGTTATCGTACTAAGGGATATGGAGTGAGGCCCATAGTTGAGTTCCAGATTGGCATGTCCTCGGGATGAATGGTCTGACACTTGATTCATGTAGCTCAATGGTTTCCTCCTGTTCCTGCCAGCCCTTTGGCTTGTCCTGGCTTGCTAGTTCTTTGTGCCAAATGGCCAATGCGCGCAGCAATACCTATCAAACTGCTTTTTGTGTGTGTGTGTGTGTGTGTGCGTGCGCGCACGCACGAGCGTGCAGCCCCCAGCCTTTAGAGACCTCAGAAGGGTGCAGAAATGCTCCTGTATTTGGTGTCTTTTTTTTCCAATCCAGAAGGTCTCTTGGAATCCAGATTTAAAGTGTGAGGGGCGCAGCGGAGGTGGAGGGTGGTGATGGTGGGAAGCTGGGCTCCTTGAGCTGGTTATTAAGGTTAACTTAAAATGGCTGACTCACCAACCACATATATCTGGCCGGGGCTGTTCAGGGACAAACGGAACCTTAAAGTAGGCTCCCAGTATAATCTGAAGCAAAACCACGGGATTTTGATAATTACTAGGTGGAAAGTCAGCTGGCGATGTCTGTCTCCAAATGTATGCTTACCTGTGAAGGGTTGGGCAGTATCTTTAGACAGAGGGGGCCCTGTGAAACTCTGTATATGTGTGTGACTGTGTATTTTCCCTTCCTTTTATCAGTTAGAAATTTTTTTTTTCAAACTCCCCGATGGAAGAAGCTGAACAGGCTATTTGCTGGTCCTTGCGTAGTTTTTTTTTCCCTCTAAGCTTCCTCTGTACTTGCAAGTTATTGCTGTGTTGGTGCATGACGCAACCCATTATAATACTCCTCATCGTATGAGGAAGTGGTGTTAAGCTTAGTGCACTGATCGATCACCTTAACCATTTGTATAGCAAATAACATCGCTGTTGTTAAAAAAAAAAGGAAGTGAGTTTGAATTTCATCAACATGTATAATCCTTCTAAACGGAGAGAGCCAATTTGGATCTATCCAGCTCCTCTCAACGTGGCAAAGCGAGTTATAGCCAGTGAAATACTTGAAGGATAATCACTGTTGTCATGTTGCACTGATTTGAATACAGGTTGTTCTGCTATAATGCGCGTTTCGTTAATGCAAATTCGCTATAACATAATTGGCAAATTGAGGACGCTGTTTCCGAAGCGCAAAGTTTTAATGCGTGTATTGGTTATGAGGTGATTCCGGCCCCATTAGTTTAAATGGTGCTGCTATTAGGTGATTTTTTTTTTTCTATGACGCGGGATTGCACGAGAATGGGACTACTGAGTTATAGCAGAACTGACTATACCATTCTCCTGCTGGCAAAAAATGCTAAGAAGGATCGGCCAGGCTTGAGGTGCTACCATTGTGCTGTCCCTCTTGCTTGAGGGACTTTGATGACGAGGTCCCCAGTTAGTCGAGGCTGGCTGTGCACAAAGAGCAACGGTGGATATATAATCTGAGAATCCCGCCAGTGCGGGAAAGAGGCCCTTTGGCCCTTCAAGTCTGCACCTACCCTCCGAAGAACATCTCAGGCAGACACAGTGCCAGTCCCCCAACCTATCTCCGTAACCCTGCATTTCCCATGGCTAATCCACCTAGCCCGCACATCCCCTGGACACTTATGGGACAATTTAGCATGGTCCATCTGTCTATCCTGCATGTCCCGGGACACTGAGACAATTTACCATGGTTAATCCACCTAAACTACACATCCCTGCACACTACAGGGGAATTTAGCATGGGCAGTCCACCCTAACCTGCACATCTTTGGACTGTGGAAGGAAACCAGAGCATCCGAAGGAAACCTATGCCGATATTGGGCAAACCTGTAAACTCCGTACAGACAGTTGCTCAAGGCTAGGAAGTGATCCTGGCTCTCTAGTGCTGTGAGGCAGCAGTGCTAACCACTGAGCCACTGTGCCGCCCCAATGCATTTGCGTTTCCATTTCCCATGGACACTGGCTGAATTCCTCACAGTCCTTCACAACCAGTGGAGACCTTTTACTGTGGCAGTAGCCTCTTAATGCAGGAAAATGGGGAGCCAGTTTGTGCACAGCAAGCTCCTGCAAGCAGCAATATATGATCCATCACTGTGATGTGGCATGTGAATATCGGACCCAGGCCGCTGATGATGGGACAGAGGCTCCTCTGGCAATGCAGCACTCCCACAGTGCTGGCGCTCGGGGGTTGTTCTTGATGCTTGGTTCTCTAGAGTCAGGACTCAAACCCAGAATCTTGTGCCGCAGAAATGTGCAATACTGCTCATGGCCAAGAACCATGGGATTACAGCATGGCTGGGGAATCCGGTATGCCTGATTCACTCTCCCAGTCGAGCTGAATTCTGTTACTGGCTAATTCCAGCACTAAGGCTCAAACTTTCAACTTAACTGGTGTTCCTGGTCAGTGACTGGGAGCAGGGTATCTGGTAGTACCACGATTGATCTCAGCACCTTCTTTAACCTCCAATGCGCCTACAGCAGCCTTCGTCTCCTGTCCCACTTTGTCTTTGCAACTTCCTGTTTTGCTGAGAGTCTCAGTCTCACCAAGCCGGCACAACAGGGAGATGGTTTGATTAATTTGCGTTTCCGACCCTCCATTTGCTAAGCAGCCACCCCTTTTGCAATCTGACAGTCCCAAATGAACATTCTGTTCTTCCATGGGATGTGGGCAGCGCTGGCAAGGCCATTTGCTGACCATCTTGAAGGTAATGGTGATCTGCTTTCTTGAGCTCCTTTGGCCCAGGCGTTGTCAGTAAGCCCCTGGGACTGGTGGCCCCCTCTGGTTGTCCTCCAATTTAGACCTTTGGCATGACGGAATAGCTCAATCGGGCCACTTCAGAGGAGTCAATAATGTCGTTTATGGGCCTGGAGTCAGACCCCATGAGGACGGCATATTTCATTCCCCATTAGTGAACCCAGCGGGCTTTTATGACAATCTGATGGTTGTCATGGTCACCGTCACCAAGACTAATTTCCAATTCCAGATTTTATTCATCGAATTTAACTTCCACCAGGGGACGGTGACAGGGTTTGAACCCACGTCCTTTAGAGCATTAGCCTGGGATTCCTAATTACTAGGCCAGTAGCATTACCACAACACCACTCTTTATCCACAATATCCCCTGCTCCTTTCCTCCAGGGCAGGGGAGTTTTGCACATTCATGCCAGGGAACGATCGACCAGTGAGCCTGATGTCGGTGGTGGGACAGTTGTTCGAGGGAATTCTGAGGATGTACATGTATTTGGATGTACATGTATTTGGAAAGGCAGGGACTGATTAGGGCTAGTCAACATGGCTTTGTGTGTGGGAAATCATGTCTCTCAAACTTAATTTGAGTTTTTTGAAGAAGTAACAAAGAGGATTGATGAGGGCAGAGCAGTAGATGTGATCTATATGGACTTCAGTAAGGTATTCGACAAGGTTCCCCATCGGAGACTGGTGAGCAAGGTTAGATCTCATGGAATACAGGGAGAACTAGCCATTTGGATACAGAACTGGCTCAAAGGTAGAATAAAGAGGATGGTGGAGGAGGGTTGTTTTACTGACTGGAGGCCTGTGACCAGCGGAGTGCCACAAGGATCGGTGCTGGATCTACTTTTCGTCATTTATATAAATGATTTGGATATGAGCATAAGAGGCATAGTTAGTGAGTTTGCAGATGACACCAAACTTGGAGGTGTAGTGGACAGTAAAGAAGGTTACCTCAGATTACAACAGGATCTGGACCAGATGGGCCAATGGGCTGAGAAGTGGCAGATGGAGTTTAATTCAGATAAATGCGAGCTGCTGCATTTTGGAAAAGCAAATCAGGGCAGGACTTATATACTTAATGGTAAGGTCCTAGGGAGTGTTGCTGAACAAAGAGACCTTGGAGTGCAGGTTCATAGCTCCTTAAAAGTAGAGTCGCAGGTAGATAGGATAGTGAAGGAGGTGTTTGGTATGCTTTCCTTTATTGGTCAGAGTATTGAGTACAGGAGTTGGGAGGTCATGTTGTGGCTGTACAGGACAGTGGTTAGACCACTGTTGGAATATTGCGTGCAATTCTGGTCTCCTTCCTATCGGAAAGATGATGTGAAACTTGAAAGGGTTCAGAAAGGATTTACAAGGATGTTGCCAGGATTGGAGGGTTTGAGCTTCAGGGAGAGGCTGAACAGGCTGGGGCTGTTTTCCCTGGAGCGTCGGAGGCTGAGGGGTGACCTTCTAGAGGTTTATAAAATCATGAGGGGCATGGATAGGGTAAATAGGCAAAGTCCTTTTCCTGGGTTGGGGGAGTCCAGAACTAGTGGGGGCATAGGTTTAGAGTGAGAGAGGAAAGATAGGAAAGAGACCTAAGGGGCAACTTTTTCACAGAGGGTGGTACGTGTATGGAATGAACTGCCAGAGGATGTGGTGGAGGCTGGTGCAATGACAGCATTTAAAAGGCATCTCAATAGGTATATGAATAGGAAGGGTTTGGAGGGATATGGGCCGGGTGCTGGCAGGTGGGACTAGAATGGGTTGGGATATCTGCTCGGCGTGGACGGGTTGGACCGAAGGGTTTGTTTCTGTGCTGTACGTCTCTATGACTCTATGTAGTCTCTTCTTTCTTGGCATGTGCTGCTGTTCACTGATGACAGGGTCCGGATGCTTGATTGTGCTCTGTTCCGTTGTGTTGGTGAAACAGACCCAGAGGCCCAGGAGCTCCGGATAGGGACTCAAAACTAATTAGTGGACGTGACATTGAGGTTCCAGCTGTGTATTTTATTTCTCCAATATTCTCTCCCCGCCTCTTCCTCTTACACCGTGAATCAAGAAGCACAAATCAGGATCTTGATCAGTTCAGAGAGCGGGAGAGGAAATGGATCTGGGAAAGAATAAATCCTCAAAGGGCCACTCTTGCAACATTTAAAGTTTATTTTTGTACTGTAGACCTCGCAATGGTTTAAAGTTCAGATCAAGCCAAGTCGCTTTTATAATGCCTTCTCCTGGGACTGTTTGGCAATAGTTTCGGTCCCCTTATCTGAGGAAGGTATACCAGCATTGGAGGTAGTCCAGAGAAGGTTTAGTCATAGAGTCGTACAGAACAGAAACAGATCTTTGGCCCCAACTTGTTCATGCTGATCAAATTTCCCAAAGTAAATCCAGTCCTGCTTGGCCCATATCCCTCTAAATCTTTCCTATCCACGTACCTGTCCAAACATCTTTTAAATGTTGCAACTGTACCTGAATTTACCATTTCCTCTGGCAGTTAATTCCATACACTCACCACCCTCTGCATGAAAAGGTTGCCCCCTGAACTCCCTTTTTAAATCTTTCTCCTCTCACCTTATAAATATGCTCTCTAGTCTTGAAATCCCCTATCCTCCGGAAAAGATCTTTGCTCTGCAATTGATCTGTGCCCCTCATGATTTCACAAACCTCCGTAAGGTCACCCTGCAACCTCATACGCTCCAATGACAAATATCCCACCCTATCCAGCCTCTCCTTATAACTCAAACCCTCCGTTCCTGGCAACATCCTGATAAGTCTTTTCTGAACCCTCTCCAGTTTAAAAATATTCTTCCGATAGGAGATCAGAACTGTACATAATATTCCAAAAATGGCCTCACCAGCATGTACAACCACAAATGATGTCTCAACACTTGTACTCAACGGTTAAGCTATTGAAACAAGTTGGATCCTTAAGGGAGTTGAAAAGGTAGATGCAGAGCGATTATTTCCCGTGGTGGGAGAGAGGAGGGCATAATCTCAGAATAAGGGTCACAAATGTAAGACAGAGATGAGGAATTTCTTCACTCAGGGTGAGGAATGTGTTGGCTCACTACCTGCAGAGGGTTTTCCAAGGCTGGGTTGTTAAGTATATTCAAGGCTGAGGTTGACAGACTTGAAATCGGGAAAGGAATCAGAGATTACCGCAACAAAACAGGGAAGTTAAGTTGAGGGTGATCACGTCAGCTATGATCTCATTGAATGACAGAGCAGACTTGATGGGCCGAATGATCTAATTCTGCTCCTACATCTTGTCTTGTTTGATAGATATCCAATTAGATATTATTGCCCGTGTAAGCACTTTATTTAATTATGTAGAAGTGGGTCTAGGAGGTAGGAAGTTAGGGCAGAGATCAGCTGCCAGTCAGGCTCTGGTCACTCTCATCTCTGCATCAGAGTTACAAAATTTGAGCACCAATTTAAGCTGATATTAGGAGGGTCAGCGCCGAGGGAGCGCGGTGCTGTCGGAGGGGCGGCGCCGAGGGAGGCACGGCGCTGTCGGAGGGGCGGCGCCGAGGGAGGCACGGCGCTGTCGGAGGGTCGGCGCCGAGGGAGGGCGGCGCTGTCGGAGGGTCGGCGCCGAGGGAGCGCGGCGCTGTCGGAGGGTCGGCGCGAGGGAGCGCGGCGCTGTCGGGAGGGCCGGCGCTGTCGGGAGGGCCGGCGCTGTCGGGAGGGCCGGCGCTGTCGGAGGGTCGGCGCGTGAGAGGGTGCTGCACTTTTGAAGTTGCTGTCTTCCAGATGAGATATTTATTTTCTAAAGCTGTTGAGCAAGATCCCACAGCTGCTGTCGGAAGAAGAGTGGGAGTGTAAGGAGCCTCCTGGGTTTCCTGGTATCAATGTTTATCTCACAAGCAACATCTCTGAAACAAGTCCTCTGATTATTATCATGTTGCAATCATTCCCACTATAAGAATATGGTCGTTAAGGGTGGCAAGTCAGTAGGCAATGCTACAGAAATACAAGTTCCTCCTTGTGTGGAGAGTTTTAGCAGCGTTCTGCCATTTTCCTTTTACTGTCTCTTCACCCTGCTGCTGTGTCAGAGCTTTCTGTCCCTGGGCACCTCTGCCATTAGTTCCACTTGCCTGAATCTAGTCAGTGCTTTTGCTGATTCCTGCTTACACATAAGGGACCTTGAGCTGTTCCCCAACCGATGGATTGGACACGCCGTCTGTCAGGAAACTCGAGACCCTATTGGGAAGGGGTCAACGGTCCTTGCATGGGACATGGGCGTTGCTAGCAAGGACCTGTCCCTAGTTGCCCTTTGAACTGAGTATCCTGCTCGGGTCTATTTTAAAGGGAGATTAGGAGTCGACACCAATCAGTCAGGGATAGCAATAACTCCCTCACATCCCATTGCAAGAATGAAGCAGAGAATAAGGAAAGGGAGAATGGATCTGATTTGAAGTCGTTCCATTTAATGTATGGAAGGATTTTTTTTCTTTATAAAATTTAGACTCAGCTTTTTTCGTTACTGGAGTGATACAGCATGGAAACAGATCCATTGGTGCAACCAGTCCATGTCGATCACAGTCCCAAATTAAACTAGTCCCACCTGCCTGCACTTGGTCTATGTCCCTCCAAACATTTCTTATTCATGTACTTATCCGAATGTCTTTTTGAACATTTAACTGTACCCACATCCACCACTTCCTCTGGAAGTTCAATCCACACTCAAGCCACCCTGTGTAAAACAAAAAAATTGTCCTCATGTCTTTTTAAAGTCTTACTCCTCTCACTTTAAATATATGCCCCCAGTCTTGAAATCCCCCATCCTAGGGGAAAGGCAATTGCCATTCCCCTTATCAATGCCCCTCATGATTTTATAAACCTCTATAAGGTCACCCCCTCAACCATCTCCAGTCCAATGGAAAATGTCCCAGCCTGTTCAACCTGTCCTTGTAACTTAAACCTTCCATTCCTGGCAACATCCTGGTAAATCTCTTCTGAACCCTCTCCAGCTTAATAATATTCTGTTGTGGCACTGCTGGTGAGGCTGACATTTGTTGCCCGTCACTAGTTGCTCTCGAGCTGAGCGACTTGAGGCAATTCAGAGGGCATTCAGAGTTATTGTTGCGTGCCTGGAGTCACATGTGGGCCCAGAGCGAATATGGACAGCCGATTTCCTTTCCCCAAAAGTGACAATCAATGACGGTTGTCACTGTGACCTTGAAATTACGTAGTTGTGCCTGCACCATCCAGTCCTAGGGCAAAAGTCCATGTTTGGTACATAAGGAAGAGATTGCATGTGTGCGTGCTGGGGAGGGGACTGGATGAGTGGGGCTTGGCGATTGTTATGGTTTGGAGACGCCGGTGTCGGACTGGGGTGGACAAAGTTTAAAAATCACCCAACACCAGGTTATAGTCCAACAGGTTTACTTGGAAGCACTAGCTTTCGGAGCGACGCTGCTTCATCAGGTGGTTGTGATTTTTAACTTTGGCGATTGTGTGAGCTTGAAGGAAGGGGGCCAGGTTTTGGTGGATGGGCTTGCAGTTGGCATGGCAAGAACTGGAGAAAATTGGACAGACCATAGAGCCAAGTCAGTGGACGAGCGGTGGTGAAAATCTAATAAACAATACATTCTACCTGGGACCCTGACAATCCAAGGCTTGAGAGCGAAAGCTTGACTTGTCACTGCCTGCAGCGAATGTTGTCAAACCTGCAACTCCCCTCCACCCACAATCGGCTCAGTCTGTGC
Source organism: Chiloscyllium plagiosum (assembly GCF_037043375.1). Taxonomy (NCBI): domain Eukaryota; kingdom Metazoa; phylum Chordata; class Chondrichthyes; order Orectolobiformes; family Hemiscylliidae; genus Chiloscyllium; species Chiloscyllium plagiosum. The sequence continues at coordinate 55,671,713 of NW_028270188.1, forward strand.
TCTATCAGTTTCGACTTCTGCAATTATTGTGTCCACAATTTCAGCTACGACTTCCTCATCATTATTGGTATCAAAACCTCTATTAAAAGTTTGGATATAAATAGGTCACTGAGTAGGCGGGGAGCTGAGTTGTAAGTCGCAACTGCCTGCTATAGCAACCCGACTCTTCCGAATTAAAGAGGAAAGGAATATATCGTTTTAATGTTGGGTTTTTTATGCCAGTGGGAGAAATGCTGCCCTGGTTACCCGTAGGGAGCCCGCAGAGGGTTAAAAGCACTTCTCTGAGCTTTATGGACGCGACCCTGAGGCGTGGGTGTAGCAGTCATACTTTCAGAGGTGGGGAACTGGTCTAGTCAAATTACTTAGAGAACTGCCAGGACAGAGTCGAAAGAGAGGGAGGAAAATACGAGTAGATTCCTTGGTAGATCTGTTGGCATTTGAAGAAGTCCATTCTTCAAGCTTTGAAGAGGAAGGTAAGAAAAGGTGCCAGTAATTCCGGCCCCTGCAATTGCATGTTTTAAACATGGGGAAGTGGTGAGCCAGCGAGTTCAGTGCTGCCAGCGAGGGAACTTTATATACCAGCTCCTGGATCGAGGCGCTGAAGGGTGTATTTGCAGAGCCATTTTGGAAGGTGTGTGTGCGTGTGCGGCACTGCGTCGTACTGTTAACCTGTCTGCAGTGTCGGCAGGTTTGTACTAGCTGAGCCGGAGCAAATGAATGTCGTAGCGTTTGAAAGGCAAAAAAAAAACTATTCAGCTTGTGTGTTCGGTGTCCGAGACAGGTTTGGAGTCATGACCATTTGCTTCCTTTTGCAAATATAATTGCCAAGGACAAACTACTGAGCGCTAAAGTGTTCGTTAATAAAACTGAAAGGCCGAGCTCTGGACCCTTCACTGGGTGGTTTTGTAACCTTAAAAAAAAACAATTGGAATTTGGGTCATTGCCATTTTGACTGTTCTAGATTATAGCTGCTGTGCCTGGGCCATATGAAGTAGGAACCTGCATCACATTACAAATAAAAATTGCTCTCGGGTAGCAAATTCGTTTTTAAAACATGTGTCCCTCTAATCTCTCAGACTTTGACTTGTAGAGCCTTTAATTGCTGTGTGTGTCTGTACCATGTATCTGTGTCTGACTTCTCTGCATGCATGTATGTATCTCTCTCTCTCTCTCTCTGTCTCTCTCTCTCTCTCTCTCTCTCTCTCTCTCTCTCTCTCTCTGTGTTTCTCTCTCTCTCTCGCTCTCTCTCTCTCTCTCTCTCTCTCTGTGTTTCTCTCTCTCTCTCGCTCTCTCTCTCTCTCTCTCTCTCTGTGTTTCTCTCTCTCTCGCTCTCTGTCTGTCTGTCTGTCTGTCTGTCTTCTTCCCCCGCCCCCGTCTTTGTTTGTGCCTCCCAGCTTGTGTTTCTGTATTAATATCTATGCCTATGTACAGGTGTGGTCTCTGTCTCTGGCTACCTGTGTGTTTTTGTGTATGTACACGCTCACACCTCAGGTCAGAATGAGGGTCTCGGCTATCTTCTCTCTCTCTCTCTCTCTCTCTCTGGGGAGTTCTCCGGGTCATCTACCTCTGCTTCTGTTGTATACCAGTTGAGAAAGATTGATTGCTTTGAGTGGTCAGCAACTATTTTTGCCTTGTATCAGGCCATTGACAGAATGGCAGAAGGCAAGCTCAATGGAGCTGATTGATTAGATTATATTCCCTACAGTATGGAAACAAGCCATTCGGCTCAATAAGTCCACACTGACCCTCCGAAGAGCAACCCACCCAGACCCATTCCCCTACTGACTAATGCACCTAACACTATGGGCAATTTAGCATGACCAATTCACCTGACCTGCGTTTCTTTTGGACTGTGGGAGGAAACCTGAGCACCTGGAGGAAACCCACGCGGACACGGGGGGGAGAATGTGCAAACTCCACACAGACAGTCGCCCGAGGTGGGAATCCTACCCGGGTCTCTGGTGCTGTGAGGCAGCAGTGCTAACCACTGAGCCACCGCGCCGCCCTAAAGACATTGTAGGGATGTCATGGAGATTGGTTACAGACATTTATCTTGAGAAATGAAAGTGGGTTTGAGGCCTGTATGATGTTTCGTCCAAGAAGTTGGCTTCCTTTAAATGCTGGCTACGCCATCAGTTTGTGTTAAGCGAATGGATGAAATGCATAGCACAAAAGAAATACTAACGCTTTTAATACACAAAAACAGATTGTTACCTTAAGCAGCAGTGAATTGTAAGTATCCTCCTCCCTTTGCGTAAAGAAATGGCACCTCATCCGGGTCCTAAGCAGCCTGTTTGTTATCTTGTGTTTGGACCCTTGATGTGTCTCATCTCTCCCAGCCAGGAGGAACCATCTTTCTTGCATCTACCCTGTGTCGAGCCCTGTCAGAATTTTGTCTGCTTCAGTGAAATCACCCTGTCATTGATAAACTCTGGAGAATACAGGGCCAATCTCCTTAAACTCTCCTCCAAAACCATGCCGCCATCCCAGGGATTGAACTGGTGAATTTTAGATGCATGCCCTCTGTTATGAATATATCCTCCCTTAGGTAAGGCCAAATTGTGCACCATACTACAGGTCCCACTGAGAGCAAATACAATTGCGGTAAAACATCCTTACTTGTGTACACAAATCCTCACACGGCAGTGATCATGGCTGGGGCTAGGAAGTGTGCCGGTCTGTATAGAATTGGTCAGTGTTCCCGCTCCGTATCGGTGTGGAATGCTTCGAGGTCTGCTTTGCAGCCGCACGCTAAGGAGGAGTTGGGTACTTGGGGCAACTGGGAGTTTATAGAATGTCTACAGTGTGAAAACAGGAGATTCAGCCCTTCAAGTCCACGTTGATCCTCCGAAGAGCATCCCACCCAGACCCAAACCTTTATCTTATCCCTGTAACCCTGCATTCCTGAGGGCTAACCCACCTAACCTACACACCTTTGGACCGTGGGGATGAACCAGAACACCAGGGACATGGGGTGAATGTGCAAACACAAGCAGTCACCTGAGGCTGGAATCGACCCCCGTGTCCCTGGCGCTGATCAGTGCTAACCACTGAGGTACTGTGCTAACCCAAGTCACACGGTGCAGGCCAAAGACCAGCAAGAGTATGTCCTTTCATAGGCCAGGACGGCAGGGATGATGTTTGGAGAGGGCAAGAGGAGATCAGCACTGTTCAAAGGTTTATAAAACAATTGAGTGCCGTGCGCATGTGGAACATTGGCATAAATATGGAGCTCACACTTCACTATGAAGAATAGGCTGATGTCTCTGGTTGACTCTGGGCTTTTCCTTTAAAACTCCAAACCTTCCTCTGAGAATTAAAATAATATTTTATTCCCTCCACTGAAATGTAAGGAAGTGTGCCGTCCTTATTTTCATTATCTGTTTGACCAAGCTGTCTGAGTCAGGGGTGCAAGGAGCTCTGTGCATTCTCAAGTTGGGCATGTTTGTGTGCGAGTGGTTCAGTCACTTGGAAACCATACTGATAGTTTTGAGCTGAGATGAGTCACGAGGCCTGAAGTTGAGGTTTGGACAGAGTGTTGAGGCATCAGTCGCTGTATGAGAGGCAGTAATTTGCACGTGCCCCATTTTGGTGCACTCTTGTTGTTGATGGCATGCTTCTGGACTTGAGTCTGTAACCTAGGCTGGTGTTCCAGCTGGTATTGAGGCGCTGACTGTCAGCTGTATCAGGTATTCAGGCAAACATCAAAGTGAGACCCTCGCTGCGTCGCCTGTGGACTGCAGCCCACAGTGTGACCTTTGAGATTGGAGAGCGCTGTCAGTGACTGAAAAATTGAACAATCCCTCTTCGCATGTGCGATGTCTCGTTGCCCACAATGATGGTTGTATGTGCCTATCTAAGTTGCAGAAAACAAGGGGTTATCTGTAAACTTCATTTTTGATAAACCCAATACCCTCTCTGACAGTGCAGCACTGATCTTCTGACGGTGCAGCGCTCCCTGAATGCTGACCCTCTGATGCAACTCTGACCCTCCGATAGCGCGGCCCTCTCAGACCGCTGACCCTCCGATAGCGCGGCCCTCAGACCGCTGACCCTCCGATAGCGCAGCCCACCAGACCGCTGACCCTCCGATAGCGCGGCCCTCTCAGACCGCTGACCCTCCGATAGCGCAGCCCTCCCGGACTGCTGACCCTCCGATAGCGCGGCCCACCAGACCGCTGACCCTCCGATAGCGTGGCCCTCCCAGACCGCTGACCCTCCGATAGCGCGACCCGTTCCCTTGGTATATCTACTGGGAGTATCAGCCTGGATCCTTGTGATCGGATTCAGGAATGGGACTTGAACATGTTGACTGAGGAGTGAGAGCTACACAGTTGATCCTGCTCTTGTCTTGATACTTTAATATTTCAGTGAATACTGTAGTAGTCTTGATCTCTTCCGCTTGCTTAGGTATGCCCTTAGCCGATGACTTTGCAGACTCATGCTTTTACCGTGGTCTTGAAAGGGACTTTTAAAGCCTCAAGGCTATTTAATCTATGGGCCAAAGAAAATCCAGTGTTGCTGTGACCTCTGATAGCTTTGGTCACCACCCACTGGGTTGAGAGTGACCTAGTTTTGTTTTCTGGGGATGGTGAGTGTGTTGTATCACGTGCAGCACCATTTGGAGCAGCCTAATTAATCCCCCCGGCGTCACTGGAATATCAACTGATTGCTTGTCAATCTGGGGCAGGAAGTGCAGTGTCAGCACAGACTAGCAATTGATGCCAATTCAGTAAGCAATGCAAGATTTCCATAAACTAGCTGTGGGCCTTTGAGGTTTCAGCTTCCCAAAAAAAATAAGAAGGCATTGTGGTTTGATGGCTGTAATTGGTCCCCGGCCTCCGATTAAGTTGGAGCCCTGATCGCTCCAAGGTCTTTTTTTTTTAAAAAAAAAGTAAAGTAAAAGCACACGGTGTCAACTTCTCAGAGGCGAGCACTTTGGGTAGAAGATTGCTAGCCCTTCCGGGAAATTGCTCCTTCCACCCGGAGCGGGGTAACAGACAGCTGTTTGTACCTGTGCTAGATGTTGTTGGGGCAGCACTGTGGAGCTGTGTGCGTGCATCATATGCCACAGGGCAGAGCCTGTCCCCTTGACGCAAGAGACACCGTGGTAGGGAATAGCGAGGGTGGTCCCAGCTGGCAGGATGGGTGGTCTTATCTTTAGTGAGCCAGGCACTCTTCGCCCTCCACATCTCGCATTTTTGGACGTTTACAAAGCACTTGCTTAGCTGTGCACTTTCACTCTCCCTTTTATTCTGTGGATGGATGCAGCTGTCGCTGACTAGGTTGCCCAGTCCCTAATTGCCCCTCAGTGTCCTGCTCAGCCCATTTCAGAGGGCAGCTAAGAGTTGACCCCTTTGCTGTGGGGTCTGGAGTCACATGCAGGACTGGACCGGGTCAGGACTGCAGATTTCCGTCCCTGTTACTGAATCCCCATGTGGGTTTTTACCACAATCGACAATGGTTGTCATGATCACCATCCCTGCGGCTTTCAATTTCAGACTTTATTCATTAAGTTTAAACTGTTCTAGGTGCCGTGGTAGCATTTGGACCTGTGTCCCTCAAAACATTAGGCCAGGTCTCTGGGATACCAGTACCAGTAATGGCACCACAACGTCAAAATCCCTTCTCTCCTGCATTCAGACAGGCCTCAGATTCCAAGTTACAGGAGAATACTTGGGGACGGATACCAGGTTTGGTGAGGGAGTTGCATAGCAGAATTGCCTGGAAAGGATGGGTGAGGCTAATTTTACAAAGGCTGCCATGGGCAAAGCTAACATCAAATGGGCTGAGTCGTCACCTTTGCACAAATGGATTTCTTCTGAAGTGCCAGACTAATAGAGTCAGTGTGATAAGAGTAGGGGCAATTGGTGCTGAATTGATTGGCCTCTGTGAGGGATAATATGCGCATGACACCACAAAGTTAAAGCACGGAGGAGATGAGAGAAATCAGAAACCATTGATGATGTGCTTGGTGATGTGATGATGTGCAAAATCAGCAGTTTTGTGATTTTAAAATCCTGCCGATTGCGACTGGGAGAAGGAGACTGAGAGAGCAGGAGGTTGTAAGTCATGAGGAGATTCTGAGCACAGGGGCGAGGCATCCTTTACGTCTGTATTGTAGGGAAGGTTGATGCATTTGGGGAATCATTGAGAAACGAAGTGTTGCTTAGAAATAAAAGATCACAGAGAGGAAGCAACGGGAGCTGAGTGTAAAGACTACAGGGGAGAGGGTGATCTTTATCCAATGAATAGGATTTGACCTGTCCAGTTCCACTGTAATCAGATGGGTCAGATTGGGCAGATGTACAAATCCTATCATGCGGTTGGTTGGGGGAGCTTAAATGCTAATAAATTTTGCTTGCTTTCCTGGGAGTAGTGTCTCAAAACTGCTCTCATTACAGTGTTAAAATAATTTATGGATATTGGGAAAAGTGAAGAAATCCTTTACTATTGCTGGCGTGTACTTTAATCTTTGGATAAGTATGATAGAAATGACCTTTCTCTCTTGTAGGTCTCCCTTGCCTGGGCTCTCTTGCCCATGCTCGCCAACTCTCGCACTCACCCTCTCCCTTTCATATCTTATTCCCTCATTCTCTCTCTCTCTCTCTCACCCTTGCATTCTCTCATTCTCTATATTCTACTCAGGTTTTCTCTGTCTTTCACTCTCTCACTTACTCTTGCCCCTGTAACGCCTGGCTCCCCCGACTCTCCAGCATCCCTGTCTCCAGGCCCCCCCACCCCCTTCTCCAGCCTCCTCCTCGCTTTCCAGTATGATCCCTCTCCCGTTGCTTCGGTTATGTAATTTCCTGATTTATATTTGTGGTTAATCACTCCTGTGATTTCTCTCTCAATATGTCTTGTTCCACCGCATGTTGTAGGGATATGACTGAACACCTCAGAAAGCTGAACTGCATGCAGAATGCCTCAACCTATTTTCTTAGAATGACTTGAAACTTGAAATCCAGTAACTATTTGAGATGTCTGCCTGACAACATAACTATCAGATTAAAATGGGGAGTTGGACATCACTTGCTGCAGGTTGGCAATTTACGACCATCCACTATCATCAACCAAATAAAGCAAAATGTCAAGGTTAGTTGAAGTGTAGAGTTTGATGGCTGAATCAGACAAGTGGTCTGAGCCTAGGTCAAAGACGTTGGTTTTAAGGAGTGTTTTAAAGGAGGAGAAAGAGAGAGAGAGAGAGAGAGGCGGAGAGGTTTCAGGAGGGAATGTCAGAAACTGGTCCTCAAGCAGCTGGATGCACAGCTGTCAATGGCGAAACATAATGGCAGGGTTATGGTGGACGGGTGGGTGAGTGGAGGCGAGTCCACAAAGAGATCAGCCATGATCTGAATGAATGGCGAAGCAAGCTCAAGGGGCCAGATGGCCTAATCCTGCTCCAGCTTTTCAAGTTCTTATGATTGGAATCGAGGGATGCTCAAGAACCATAGATATAACTGAATCCCAAGCTCCAACAAAGCATTTTTGTGTATTTGTACTTCTCGTTTCACTATCCTGATGAAGGGCTTATGCCCAAAATGTCGACTCTCCTGCTTCTCGGATACTGTCTTGACCCGCTGTGCTTTTCCAGCACCACACTTTTCTACTCTGTTTCACTATCTGCTCAATCTTCAGGACATGCTACATTGAGAAATTGAAAGCATTGTGTATCCTCACAATCTTTGCCAAATTTCCTTTGAGTGATTTGAGGATATTGAATGTTGTACTTTTTCAGCTTGGTTAACGGATACCAATGTCTGCTACATGTTGTGTCTGTGCTGTCTCTTCCCCAGTGCAATCGAAAACTGGTAAGAGCCCTGCTCACTCACCTCTGAGCCCTATACCTTCGACAACCTCTAATTGTTTGAATAGCCCTCACTCCCATGTACACCGATGTCAAAATGTCTCATACTCCTAATAATTCAGTTAAATTTACCTCATCATCGGCTTGGTACCTTCCAAATTAATGTTTCCTCACCACTGCTCATCAAAACCTTTTTCTCCTGCTATTTCACCTTGTGGAACTTTGATCAAATCTGAAATAAAAGCAGAGTGCGCAGGTCTGGCACTATCTATGGAGAGAGAAACAGAGTTAACGTTTTGAATCCAGTATGACTGTTCTTGCTGTGAAGATGAGCCATATCATATGTCAACAAGATAGAATCCACGCGCACCCCCCCCCCACTGGTCCTCATCTTCCACCCCATCAATCTCCAGATACAACATATCATCTTCTGCCATTTCTGCTACATACAGTCAGACCCCACTACCAGAGATCTATTTCCCTCCCCACCCATATCAGCATTCTGCAGAGACCATTCCCTCCATGGCTCCCTTGTTAGATCCACACCCCCACTCCCAAATCAGCCTTCACTCCCGGCACCTTCCCTTGCCACCGCAAGAGGTGTAAAAACCTGTGCTCACCCCCATCCAAGGCCCCAAAGGATCCTTCCACGTCCGGCAGAGATTTTCCTGCATGTCCAAACACCTCATCTACTATGTTCATTGCTCTCGATGTGGTCTCCTCTACATCGGAGGAGACAGGACACCAACTCACCAATCCCACCGCCCTATGGCCTCTCCCACACCGTCAAGGACATGCAAGAACTGGGCTGCCTCCACCATCCAATCCTAGTCCCCAAATGCCTGGAGAAGAATGCCTCATCTTCCGCCTTGGACCCTCCAACACACAGCATCAACATTGATTTCGCCAGTTCCCTCATCTTACCCCCCCCCCCCCCCCCCCCCCCAACCTCATCCCAGATCCAACCTTCCAACTCTGCACCGCCCTCTTGAACTGTCCACTTGTTCATCTTCCTTCCTACCTATCTGCTCTACCCTCTACTCTAACCTATCACCATCACCCCCCCCCCCCCCCCCCCCCGCTCCCTATTTATCGCTCAGCCCTCTTCCTGCCACATTCCTGATGAAGGGCTTATGCCTGAAATGTTGACTGTCCTGCTCCTCGGATGCTGCCTGACCTGCTGTGCTTTTCTCGCGCCACACTTTTTGACTCTGATCTCCAGCATCTGCAGTCCTCGTGTGGACTTTCTCCATGTGGATGCTCCTACAAGGGGCATGGCAGTGCAGGATCTAATTCTGGGAAATGAAGCCAGTCAGGTGTTCGAGGTGACAGTGGCAGGTGCATTTTAGTGATTTTTAAGTACAGTTTAGATTTGTTTTGGAAAATGAGAAAGGTGGCCTGTTTTTAAAAAAACAAAATGGCTTTGCCGTTGTGTAAAGCAGCTGAAAAATGTGTTGCTGGAAAAGTGCAGCAGGTCAGGCAGTGTCCAAGGAGCAGGAGAATCGACGTTTCGGGCATAAGCCCTTCTTCGGACTTTATTAAAATAAGTCGGGATTGGGCCAAAATGGGAACAGCTATTTGAGGATAAATCTACAGCACAACAGTGGGAGGCATTCAAAAAGGTACTGGGGGAGAAGTACAAGCCATGCATTGTTCCCTTTAGGATGAAATGTAGGATCAACAAGCCCAGAGGACCATAGATGTCCAGGAAAGGGGCATCGGAGTATGGCAACATATTACACTTTTCACCGTGTTTATTTGTTGAATGCAAGTGACAATAAATTAGTCAATTCAAATCGATTAAATGCAGATACAGAATTTGAGAAAATGGACTCTTGAGCGGATTGATGTAAGGAACAAGGAGGCTTTGGTGAATTTTAAAATGGACAAATCCCCAGATTCGGTTGAGTTGTATCCTAGATTTCTGCGGTGGGGGGGGGGGGGGGGGGGGGGCTAAGGAGGAAATTACAGGGGCCTCCAGCCAAATGTTTTAATTGTCTCTGGCCGCAGCGGTGGTGCCACTTTGCAAGAAGGTTGGTCGACGTAGACAAGGCCAGCGAGTCTTAACATCAGTGGTATGGAAGCTATTGTAGAAAGTAGTTCAGGAGAAAATTAATCTCCAGTTAGGGAGGTTAAGGTTCAGTCAGGAATAGTCTGTGTGGCAAGATCAGAGAAAGATCATACCTAAAACAAAAAATCTAGTAGAATCTTTTTGAGGAGGTGATCAAGTGTTTACTGAAGGTAGCGCAGGTCTTATTGCTTATATGGATTTTAGCAAGGCCTTTGACAAGGTCCCACATCGGAAACCGATTTTAAAAATGTCAACGGTCCTGGCCAGTTGGATCCAGGATTGGCTTAGCGGTAGGAGGTGGTGGTAGTAGGCTGTTTGTGTGACTGGAGC